>NW_017671291.1:133347-133766 GCF_001879085.1 Nicotiana attenuata | reverse complement strand
AAGGAAAGGATGCAATTAAATCCCTTAATTGAAGGCACTAATAATGGGGTGGGAGCTTTTTAACAAATAATGTATACAATTTGTAAGAAAAATCTAGATACTTATTAAAAACTACAAAACATAGAGAATATAGGTAAATAAGTTTCTAATATAATATAACTAGATAAAAATTCCTTATTTGAAGCCACATGGTAAACTTTGCTCTAGGCCTGGCATCATTGGAGAACATTTGGCATTCCTGTGGTATTCTTGGTTGATCTCTTAAGAGATGCAAATAGGTCTGCTTAACCAAGTTTTTCCCGGTCGCAGCATGAGCATGATTTTGCTAGCATCAAATATTTTCGTGATCTCCAACATGCATGTTGAGGCACCCATGCCATTTTTACGATATTAGATGGGTTGGATTATTTTTTTTTTTT
>NW_017671291.1:131291-133327 GCF_001879085.1 Nicotiana attenuata | reverse complement strand
GGGGGGGGGTGGGGGTTTCAAAATGAATTGAGTTAATAAATGAACAGACTAATCCCAAACTTAGACGTATTAGGCCGTTCATAATTTTTTGCACGGATTTTGCAACCCCTAGAGTGAGAAGTAAACAAACGAGTAAGAGTTGTAGGAGTAGAGTGAAATCTAAGGGTGTTTATAGTTCGGTTTAGGACGGTTTTATTCTAAAAAGAAATCAAACTAATTAAGTTGATTATTAATATTAGAATCAAACAAAACCAATTAACTCAGTTTTTTATTGATTCAATTTATGTCGGTTTTCGGTTATTTCGTTTTCTTGTTGTTTTTTTCTTAAATATGAGATATTTGATACGCATATATTCCGCTGACTATATTTTAACACAGCACTATCAAACCCATTAGTTTTTAGGAAAATTTGTTATTTACCAAGATATATTGATTACGTATAATTGAATTAAATAGTGAAGCAATTTAAGGAATCAATTAAAGACAATTTATTTTTAATATGAAATAGATTTTTGGACTTAGCAAAATAAAACCACCATCAAACTAGAATGTAAAGGCAAATAACTTGATTTTTATAGTGACAAAGAACTAAATTACCAACTAAGAGCGCAAACGATTAAATATCTATCATAAAATCTTAAAACCTTTCGATAAAAATATACATATATATGTATAATAATAAATAAAGTTTTAAATAAGTATTTTTATGGTGTGGCTTGTGTTTTTTTTGGGGGGGTTATTTTTTGCTTAAAACTAAAATCAAATTAAATTTGATTGATTTTTAAAATTTAAAATCAAAACAAAATCAACTCAAAATATTATTGAATTTTCGATTTTTTCATGAACACCCCTAGTGAAATGGTAAAAGAAGTCGGGAACAAACCAAAGCAGCCTATTTATACAAAAGTGTGTGTAAAACGGGCTAATTCTTAAATACCACGTCCTTTGCCAATGACACCCTGCGCAATTTACTGCTCTGGTTTCAATCCAGGTTTCCGTTGGAATTAGGCTTCGGATTCTCTGCGGACTACGGGTAAAAAGTTGTAGAAATGGCATGGTGTAGCCACTATTTAAGGTGGTATTTATTTTTTATCCAGCAATTCTAATGTTGAGCAAAAATAGCCACTGCCCTATTAAAATTAATATGAAAAGATATTTTTACCCTTTCTTCCCTTGCTTTTCTTCCCAAACCCTTGCTTCTCTCTCTCCGTGCCTTCTCCATAACTGTTGCATTATGTTGAGGTGGCGGAGCCTATCTACACAGTCATTCTAATGCACATCGCTTGTAAGCATTCATTAAAAGACAAAAGCTCTTTAGCAGAACTTTTCAATATTCATGGTTCAAAAGTTAGTAACAGAACTTTGTAAGTAGGGTGTAGACCTTCTGATCTCCTTCCATGGTTCAGTTGGAAAGCACAAAATAAAAGAAACAAAAATAATGATTTCAATTCACAGCCAAAGAATAATGTCGCAGACTCTCCCAAATTTAAATCTTTTAACTTTGATTTTCAAGTTCAAAAGTTAAGGACAGACATCAGTTACAAGTTCAAAACTTAAGGACAATAGGTCCTTAACTTTGATTTCCAAGTTCTAAAGTTAAGGACAGGCAGTCCTTAACTTTGAGTTTCAGTTTCAAAAGTTAAGGACAGGCAGTCCTTAACTTATAGTTTCAAGTTCAAAACTTAAGGACATGCAGTCCTTAAGTTATTATTTCAAGTTCAAAACTTAAGGACATGTCGTCCTTAAGTTATTGTTTCAAGTTCAAAACTTAAGGACATGCAGTCCTTAACTTTGAGTTTAAAGTTCAAAAGTTAAGGACAGACAATCCTTAACTTACAGTTACACGTTCAAAAGTTAAGGACAAGCAGTACTTAACTTACGGTTACAAGTTCAAAAGTTAAGGACAATAGGTCCTTAACTTTGACTTACAAGTTCAAAAGTTAAGGACGCTTGGTCTTGAAGTTTGAGTTCCAAGTTCAAAACTTAAGGACTTTCTGTCCTTAACTTTGAGTTTCAGTTTCAAAAGTTAAGGACAG
>NW_017671291.1:115514-130573 GCF_001879085.1 Nicotiana attenuata | reverse complement strand
TTTTTTGGTTTCAAGAATATCAACAATAGAAGCTTGCTCCAAAGTCGTACCACTGCTTATCGTCGTCTCCCGGATGCTCGAGTATATGGTAAAATCGCAATCCCGGCCCCGTTATTAATTTTCTGATTTTTCTTTTTCTTTTGTTTTTTTTTAGAGTTAGTTTCTGTTTTTTTTAATTTAATCCATTTTCTGATTATGTTTGTCTTTGTTAAATCGCTTCGGCGATATCGTGCGTTCCGTTTTATTTTAATAGCTAATTTTTGTTTTGCTCATGTTGGTTCACAATACATGTGTTGAAATTTAATTACATGTTTTAATACTTGGTTTAATTTGAATCAATAGGTTGATATTGGTGTTGTTAAAATCTGAAATTTAGATATTTTTATAATGAAATAGGGTACTAGTAGCTTTATTTTAGTAGGGTGGCTGAAGTGACCCTTTGGCTCCTGCCATAGCAGATTTCAGGCTGTCCTTTCACCTTTTGGACAGCCTTTAGCCCACAAATTCAGCCTCTTTTGGACAGATTTTTGGGGAACCAAAATCTGTCCAAAAAGTTGGCTTTTCTTTGCCTATTTAAGGGCTGCCCTTTCTTCAATTATAAAGGACTCCAACACACTACAATTGAGAAAAAAAACACACAAAAACATTAAAAAAAATCAGCACTTGAACACATGGAAAGTAAGCTGAAATGGTAAGCTTTAGGAGTTGATTTTAGAGTGCAAACTTTTAGAAAAGTATAAGTCCTCTTTAGAGTTCGTTTCTGGGTTTCTCCTCTGAATTTTCGGGCTGTTTTAACACGGATTTGCTGCTGATTTTGCTGTTGTTGTGCTGCTGTTTTTTATGCTGGTTGAATTGCTGGACTACCATTTATTCTTTTGCTATTCAGGTAATCCTTTAAGACTCGTAATGTATGTATTTTTAGCAATGGGAATAAGTTGATATGTCAGTAGTTTTATGGATTTTTAAGCATGTTTTCAAGCTATTGTATTCGAGTAACAATGTTAAGTATGCCATGAATGACTTTAGGTGTATAACACATAGCATGAGTTTGTTTTAGTTGCTGAAATTTCAATGCAACATTGCTTCTAGGATTGCTGTTTTTTTTTCGAATCTGGCCATTTTTGCCATTTTTGCAAAAGTGGCTATTTTTGTAAAGTATTTTTTTTGAATCTGGCCATTTTGCCAGCTTTGCAAAAGTGGCTATTTTTGTAAAGTGTGTGTTTATACAATTGTGGCTATGTAGTTAATGGTCATAAATGCAAACTAAGTTAAAGAACCAATATTGTATCAACTTTGGGCCTTATTGAACCAAAAAATAAAAGCTGGCCCATTTACCTTAAACAACAAAATTACCCTTTTCTTCTATATAGCATTGGGCCAATAAAAATCCATTTCTTGGCCCATTTTTTTAGTAATAAATTCCAGCAGCCCAAGAGGTCTTTACAAGCTGGCCCATTTCCCCTTTTAACAAAGAAGTTGGCCCATCCCTTTAAAATAGATAGAGTTGGTCCAACATTTATTTGCATAATATTTTCAATAATAAGATTAGAAAAATAGAAATAAAAATCAGATTTTTTTTTATATACCAATTAAGTAACTCACTTTCTTCCAATTAATTATATCGAACGCTAGGCAATTAGTAGGTGCGCTCTAATTCCACGGTTTCGCTTGCGTAACGTGATGTTCAACATTCAATAATTTAATTCAACAAGGTCATACAATATTCGTTAGTTTTCCAGTTGATTTTTAGTTTAATAAACTCTTTGCCAAACTCGCGGATTCGCTTGCGTAGCGCGATAATTGACCTTTTAATAAATTTCAAAAAAAAATTAATAATTAAACTCTTAGAATGTATTAATTTTCCTAGAAGTAAATAACTTGCTAACAATTGTTTGTCATGACTGCGGATTCGCTTGCGTAGCGCCGTTATGATTAAATAATAAATTTCGTCGATCACGCATTCGCTTGAGTAGCGCGACGGTTGACTTGTAAATTTTAAAGAGCTAATTTTCTCAAATGTAGTATTTTTTTTTAAAAGTATTACAAATAATTGATTGTCATGATTTCGGTTTCGCTTGCGAGGCACAATTATGATAATTAATTAGTTATTTTTTATTCGATCACGCATTCGCTCGCGTAGCGTGGTTATGACATTTTTTATATTATTCAAAAACATTGTTTGATTTCTCTAATAATCAAGAGATAAAAGCGGATAGGTACAACATGAAAATAATATAAATCACAGTTTGTCCTGTCACACCTCCTTTTTACACACCTACCCCGAAGGATAATGTATAAGGGAGTTTTTCCATTTAAAGTGACATTATTCGAAATGGGATTATTTATTTGGTTTTTAGAGTCGCCACTTGGGATAGGTTTGGCTTTTGGTGTCCCAAGTCACCGGTTTATCTTAAATCCCAAATCGAGGAAAATTTTGACTTCCCGAATGGAGTCTGCGAACCAGAAATTCTGAATAAGGAATTCTGTTGACCCGAGGGAAGGTGTTAGGCACCCCCGGATCCCGTGGTTCTAGCACGGTCGCTTAAACTATTATAATTGGCTAAAAATCTGATTTTAATGCATGTATCCTATAGTGCAATTTTAAAAGTTATTTACCGCTTTTAATAAAAATTTTAAGAAAGTGAACGTCGTTTAAAAACATATTTTTGGATCACGTCACATGAAATGCACCCGGATCCTTGACACATTTTTACTCAACGTTTTGGGATTTGGATTTGGGTCGCATGAAATGCACACCCGTATTTAGGAAGGTAAAATTATTAAAAAAGCGCGCCTAAAGCGACTAACGTGTTATTATTTTTTGCGGGAGGCCGTGAAATTCGCTAAACGGCATGTCCCGAATTCTAAGAATTTTAATATAAACAATTAAAGATGGGCCACACAATTTATGCATTTTATTTGGCGCGGCTCACCTCATTTTATTATTTAAAGGCCAACCTAAAACAAACTACGATTTTCTATTGGATTTGTCTCTTCAGGGCCTGATTAATCAATATTATTAATGCTATTATTAGAAGCAATCAAAGAATTTTGGGCCTCGAGTTCAAGTACACACTTGAACAAGAGGCAAACCTCTTAACTCAAGCATGCTACTTAACTAGGAGGCCCAAAGCCTATGTTATAAATTTAATCTCGTAATCTTAATATACACTCAGGCCTTCAATATTGAATTTTGAATTTGGCCCAACAAATAACAGTGATATCAGTTCGCTTTGCGGCCTGTTACCAGCCTTAGCCTCAACGCAAGCCCGATTGGGAAAGCAGGTAGGCCTGGAATTAAACCCTTCGTCAGTCATATTGGGGTCCAACAAAATGGCTTGGGCTATGCGCCCTGGGCTTGTCAACGGGCCCAAAAAAATGACTGAAAGGATTCCAAGCTGTTCAGTTCATTGATTAGGATAACAAGTAGAAGGGAATTCCAAATTCAATACCACTATTAATTAATTCTACATTTGATACTTAATCTAAACTGATGACATGTTACAAACATTTAAAGGCTTTGATAGCTAGTTAGTGTAATCACACTCAGAACTTATTTGGCATGCTGGAACAGTGGTTATTTGATTTCAAAAACCGATTATAATTGTTTGCACTAATTCTAATATCACTTTTACTAACATTTAATCAGAGAGTTGCATTTAAATCAGTAAGATACCATATGAAACATTCACAAAATGATGAACACGTGAGACACTGTTTTGTTAACACTTATAGGATTAATCCTACTATCATGAATTTTAAAAGTCAGCAGCAAATTTAAACGAATCATGAATTATAGTGTCATGAATAACTAACATGAATCCTACCATAACTGAAACCATAATCAATCAAATCAGAAAGTCCATATAGTCCAGTTAAGTACAAATCAGAGAATGTTCAAATGTCAACTATTCTTACTACATATCTAACAGTAGACTAATCATGAGAGCAACAACAATAACATGCTATTTCTCCAGTAATTCAAATACACTTGCGAATTGAGTTCTTCATACCGCACTTGAAATGAAGGATGTACCTGGGATTACAATGAGATAGAAAGGAAGGAGAGGATCAGTCAGCAGCAGCAGGTAATAATCATCAACTAAAACCAGCAGCAACACAGCTCACAAATCGAGCACCAAAAATCCAGGAAAAGGAAAAGGATGCAATTGACTTCAAAGGAACTTCAATCAACCACATACACCAGCTAGATTTGAAAACCAGCTCGAGGAACCAATGCAGTTGAACAAAAACAGATCTGGAAAGGATTTTATACTATATTTTTTGTTGATTTTTCAAGACTTTGTTTCTAGGATCTAATGTTTTATATCTAAACTCTCTATTTCTACCAGTAATTTTTTTGGATTTTTTCAGTAGTTTTTTCAGNAAATAAATGGTGACTTGGAACACCGAAAAAATCAATTCCAAGTGGCGACTCTGAACAATAAAATAATCCCTACTCAAGTTTTTGTCACTTTAATTGGAAAAACTCTTTAACCCATACATACCTATATTTCGGGGGTAGGGGGTACAAAAAGAGGTGTGACAGTACTTAACTTACGGTTACAAGTTCAAAAGTTAAGGACAATAGGTCCTTAACTTTGACTTACAAGTTCAAAAGTTAAGGACGCTTGGTCTTGAAGTTTGAGTTCCAAGTTCAAAACTTAAGGACTTTCTGTCCTTAACTTTGAGTTTCAGTTTCAAAAGTTAAGGACAGGCAGTCCTTAACTTATAGTTTCAAGTTCAAAACTTAAGGACATGCAGTCCTTAAGTTATTGTTTCAAGTTCAAAACTTAAGGACATGCAGTCCTTAACTTTGAGTTTCAGTTCAAAAGTTAAGGACAGGCAGTCCTTAACTTATAGTTTCAAGTTCAAAACTTAAGGACATGCAGTCCTTAAGTTATTGTTTCAAGTTCAAAACTTAAGGACATGCAGTCCTTAACTTTGAGTTTAAAGTTCAAAAGTTAAGGACAGACAGTCCTTAACTTACAGTTACACGTTCAAAAGTTAAGGACAAGCAGTACTTAACTTACGGTTATAAGTTCAAAAATTAAGGACAATAGGTCCTTAATTTTGACTTACAAGTTCAAAAGTTAAGGACGCTTGGTCTTGAAGTTTGAGTTCCAAATTCAAAACTTAAGGACATGTAGTCCTGAAGTCCTGAACTTAGAGTTCCAAGTTCAAAAGTTAAGGACATGTAGTCCTGAAGTCCTGAAGTTAAGGACATGAGCAGAAGGGTATTTTTGTCCGAGCAGTTAAAGTTTATTAAACCAGTGGCTAAAGACTAAAGATATTTAAAACGCTGACTTTAAAATAAAGACATAAGCTGTTAGTGGCTATCTGTGCACATCCCCTAAAAAGTTACACTACTTGTTCAAGGGCACTGCATCTTTGTTCTGCTTCTTTCCTTCTCAGGTAATACTACTACTCCTATATTTTAGTTTTAGTTTCTTCTCAGAATTTATATATACACGTCTTTTGCTCCTTTTTCTCTTTTTATCTTTAAAATTAATTCTGTGCACGGTTTTTGCTATATATGTGTATATACCTCTACAGGAATAGACAGTAATCACGACTCCTCTTTCCCCCCACCTATTTGTACGTGTAATCAAAATTTCTGTAATCAAGACTCTTTTTTCCCCACCTATTTTGTACTTCTAAAGCAAATTTCTGCATGATTTTTGAGAGTGTTGTGGTTATGGCCATGTTAGTACCTGATTGATTCTAGTAGTTGGAAGAAGAAAGAAAAACTACAAACTTTATCTCATTCCGTAAATTGTTATGCCGCAGGAGACTCATGGAGAAAAGACTGCGACTTTCCAATAATTTTGTTCTAAGGAAGGTAAATCCTGCTACAAGACTTCTGCTACTATCCTTTTCTCATAGATTGATTTGATGAAACTGATTTTCTTTTCTATTTTTCTAGTGTTCAAGACGTGTTTGCACTACAGAGAATCGCATTAGTCAGTTGCCTGATGATATTCTGGTACATATACTATCTTTCCTTAGCGTTAAGGAAGCAGCAGACACCAGTGTCCTCTCCAAGCAGTGGTTACCCTTGTGGAGATATGTTCCTCGGCTTGATTTTGATGCTACCAAACAATTGGATGAAGTAGCAGTGGATCAAAAGCTTCAGAGAAGGCACATGAAGAAGTATATGAGATGGGTCAAACGTACTTTAATTTGCAAATGTGTAAAGCTCAAAGATTAGACCAATTTCGTGTTCGTTTTGACTTTAACGAATTTGCCCAGCATGAGATTGACAAGTGGCTTGAATTTGCCTTTGCTAGGTGATGATAGGCTATAATTACGTATTTTAGTCGATTATTACACTCTAATTTACTGCACTTTAATCGAGTAAGCATATTGCGCACAGTATAGTAAAATGCACATAACTTTTCGCTCAGAACTCCATTTGTGCTCCACAATATATGGTTGGAAAGCTAACTCAAAGGGCTACAACTTTCATGTTTTACGTTTTTCCATCCAAACGGAACAGGGTGAAAAACGCGGTCGAAACCGCGATCGCGGACCTGAGGTGGGCTGAGGTAGTACACTTGCCAAATACCGCGTCCGTACCGCGGTTGACCGCGGCCGCGGTCGTCCAGACGTGAAAAATTGTCCTTTTTCGCGTAGGAGAAGGTATAATTGTTTGGGCCCGACCCTACTTGGTATATATACATGGAAAAACGGTATTTTAAGAGGTTGGACACACTTTTGACATAATTTAGACCTAAGGAGGCTAAGGAGACCGGAGATTCGATCTAAGGAGGCAGAGACACAATAGGAGCAAGATTCTTCAACGAGTTTTTCCTTCCTCTTCCTATTTTTCGTTGTTGGTTATGACTTTTAGTATTGTAGTTTTACATACTATTATGAATAACTAATTTGTTATCTATGGTTTTGATATAACCTTTTGTAGGATAAATTCTTGTTATATTTTTATATAATTGAGCCGTTGGATTTCTCTACTTGTTCAACTGCGTGTTTATTGTTGTTGATTGAATGGCCATCGATTGACTGTGCCTATTTATTATGTGTTGCTTGAGAAATGATACATATTTAGGTGGTTGTTGAACAACGTCACTCCTAACGTATGTGAGAAATCAATACAGCGGGTTTAAAGGTAGGTTTAGAAATAACAAAGCCTTGACGTGGTCATAATGAGCGGTTAGATAAAGCCAACTAGTGTTGTTCGAAAGAATATGTCTAGTAAATTGTTGTAGTTGCTCGAGAGAGAATTACGGCATCTAAAGTGCTCAAGATCAGTAGAGAATACATTGGCAAAATTGTAGGAAACATAGCTAGAAGGATTCCGACAATTGGGGAAATCATAACTCTAGACCTCCTTAATTTAGTCTCCAACCCTTTGTCTCGTTAGTTGATAATTTTACCGCATCGTAGTATTTGCTAGTTAATTAGTTAGAAATATAAATCTCAATCTTTATAATTTAGAAAATTGTTCAAACTTGTCTTCTTAGTGATATTAAACAGATATAGCTAAGCCTTAGGCGTGATCACTAGGCAAGTTCAAAGGCTAGAGTTAGACTTGTTAGAAGGTGGGGAGCGGATTCAAGCTTCAGATTATTGCTATAGGTTTCCAGCGGAGCTCCTATTGGTCTCAATCATTATGCTGGTCAGCCTCAGTCAAACAATGTCCACAAGTTGCCACCTCTTTGCCATCAGTGGTGAAGCGGGAAACTTAATAAGGATGTTCAAAATTTGAACACCCTTTGCCAGCGGGCTATGGAAGGGTGTTCAAGTCTATTTTTAATCAATAACAAGTAATATTTTACCTTATACGTAGTATAATTTTTCGGCGAAGGGTGTTCAATTGACCACCCTTGGGCCAACATAGATTCGCCCCTGTTTGGCATAATTTTAAGTCAGTAAAGGTACTGTTATTTAAGTCAGTACATGTGACAGGTGAAGTTCTTGAGTTCTTCCTGTACAATTGTCCCTTTGTTGAAGAAATGGTAGTTCATGGATCGGAAACGCTGGTTAATTTGGAAGCTGTTGGTCCTTCCCTCAAGTTGAAACGCTTGGAGATATGGTTCTGCCTTGATTTAAAATCACTTAAAATTTGTGATACAAACATCGTAACACTTAGGACTTCATCAGCCCACAAATTATTGCTTTCAAATGTTCCAATGCTGATTGAGGTCGACATTGGGGGTCACCCGTTCCAGCATATTTTGGATAACATAGTGCCTTGGGGTTCCTGCATGCTCTCTTGTAGAACCCATTTAATAAAGTAAAGAAAAGGAGAAAGTTGGCAACAAGTTGCAATTGCAACAAGTTGCAACCAGAGACAAAACAAGTCGGCAACAATGTAAAACCAATTTGCAAAATTGGTTTTCTGAATGGTTGTTGCAAGTTGACGAATCTTGTTCTCGGCAATGACAACTTGCATATCAAATTGCAACAAACTAAATCAATCTGATTGGTTTAGAGCTTGGCAAGTTTTACTATAAATAGGAGCCTCGATCGTTCAGTTTAAACACACCAAAAAAGAGAGAGAAGCAACAGAGAGTTAGAGAGAGTAATCCACAGATTGTAGTCTGTGAGATAAATAGTGAGTGGGAGTAATATTGTAGTGAGGTGTTTAAAATAAGAGTGTTATTTCTTTCGAAGTTGTAGTAGTCTCTTGACACTACTAAGTTGTAATATTATATTGGTAATATTGCTCCGCTGGGGTATTGTACTTTACCCGTTAAAATGTTTGGTGTCGTTGTTACTCTCTTGTGTTATTGTGATTTATCGTGGATATTGTTCCTGAGTGGGATATTATTTTATCCCAACAACGTGGTATCAGAGCCATGGCGAGTAATGGTCCGCTGTCTTTTCAGTATCCCCGTCTCACAAAAGATAATTATGAGAAATGGTGTCTACGTATGAAAGCCATTCTAGGCTCCCAGGATGTGTGGGAAATCGTAGATAGAGGGTATGCAAAACCCGATAATGAGGAAGCTCTGCCTCAAAATGAAAAAGATGTCTTGGCAAAGACAAGGAAGAAGGATCAACAAGCCCTCACGCTCATCCACCAATGTTTGGATGATGCCATGTTTGAGAAGGTGGCAGATGCTACCGCCTCAAAGGAAGCTTGGGAGATTTTACAAAATTCTCTTCAAGGAGTTGACAGGGTGAGGAAGGTAAAACTTCAAACTCTAAGGGCTGATTTTGAAGTTTTAAAAATAAAAGAATCCGAATGCATTTCGGATTATTGTTTAAAAGTGAAGGCTGTTGTGAATCAATTAAGAAGATACGGGGAGGACATAAAAGATGTTCGTGTGGTAGAAAAGATCCTTCGCACTTTAACACCTAAATTCGATTTTGTGGTGTGTGCTATTGAAGAGTCTAAAGATTTAGACTCAATGATGGTGGAGCAATTGGAGGGTTCTTTACAGGCCCATGAAGAAAAGATCAAGAGGAGACAAGAAGTGCCATTGGAGCAACTTCTTAAAACTCAGGCATCCTTCAAGGATTATGGAGGTGGAAAAAGCTATCGAGGGAATGGACGAGGACGAGGCCATGGCGGTAATGGACGAGGAAGAAGTAATGGTAACAATTTCAACAATGAAGTTAAAATCAACCAAGTATTCAGAGGTTGTGCTCGTGGACAAAAAGGAGGAAGAGGACATGGCTACTACCAAGAAAATAATGGACAAAGGTATGACAAATCAAAAATTGAGTGTTATAATTGTCATAAATTTGGCCATTACTCTTGGGAATGTCGTAGCAATGTTGAAGAGAAAGCTAACCTTGTTGACGACAAGAAAGAAGAAGATGAGTCAATGTTATTGCTGGCACTCAAGGAAGAAGACATGGATGATTGCAGCTCGTGGTATTTGGACAATGGAGCAAGCAATCATATGTGTGGATGCAAAAAAAAGTTTTTGGAGATCAATAAAACGGTGAGAGGTTATGTGTCCTTTGGAGATACCTCAAAGATTCAAATCGAAGGGATAGGTACGATTCTGATCTCCTATAAAGATGGTAGTCACAAGCTAATTCAAGATGTTTATTATGTGCCAAAATTAAAAAGTAATATTTTGAGTTTGGGCCAACTTCTTGAAAAGGAATATGACATCCACATGAAAAATATGCATCTTTGGCTTAGAGATTCAAGTGGAATTCTAATTGCTAAAGTGCATATGGCAAAGAATATATTATTTTCTCTGAATCTTTAAACAATTGATGCAGAGTGTTTGAAGGCTAATGTGCAAGATGAATCATGGCGTTGGCACATGCGATTTGGACACTTGAATTTTGAAGCGCTCAAATCAATGGGAGAAAAGAACATGGTACATGGGATACCATCAATCAACCATCCAAATCAACTGTGTGAAGCTTGTCTTCTAGGAAAATATGCAAGGAGGAGTTTTCCAAAGGAGGCTATGTCAAGATCAACCAAGCCGCTCCAACTTGTTCACATTGATGTGTGTGGACCAATCAATCCACCTTCTTTTGGTAAAAGTAGATACTTTCTGCTTTTCATTGATGACTTTAGTAGAAAGACTTGGAGCATTACAAGTTTCCTGAACTCACCAAGCTCAAGAAATTTGTCCTACAAGTTTTAGCAAAGGAAGACATGAGTGTCTTAGGTTGCATAAATGTCATAGGGGCTGCTCCACAGTTGAAGGAATTTGAGTTGAAGGCAAGTGTCAAGTCTGATTTGATCATTTCAAGTTCGTTCAAGAAATTAGTGCTGATTTTGCTTGTATACTGTAATTGAGTTAACAGGTGCTGTCTCTTTGAAGAGGGAAGTTGGCCCTTTTTAATATAGTAAATGGTGAAACAGAAAAAGTATATAGAGAAAATTTAATAGAACCCTTTTTTGTTCATGGGTACTTTCACTGACTCTAGCTATTTCATTGGTACACCAATTTCAATTTTGAAAATTCCCAGTGGATTTCAATGCCATCTCAAGTTTTCAATGCATATGAACTTGGTATGGGATGAACCAAGTAATCATTTTTATCCGTTCTGCAGCCTATTTGATAGGATCCTTTAATAGAACTTTCATTTTGGTATGAAGTAGTAAACATCTAATTCTACGATTATTTCTTTTCCAGCACGCTAGACATTTTTTCAGTTCTTGCGTATTGGCCTAGGAAAAATATAGGAAAGGGAAAGAGTTGGGGTAGCAGTCATTCATTCCCCATGGAATCATTGATTTGAGGTATCGAATAACATTTGAAATCTATAATTTAGCTCTTTGGATGTGCACGTGCTGACAAAATTATGACAGTTGAATATTAATTACTGGTTTAATGGCTTCCAAACTTCTTTAATATGACTTCCTTGGCCTAAGCCTTTTTCTTATATATTAACCTGAACTGTGAATCATAGGCAACATGTAGCTCTTTATTCGTTGCAGCCGGTGGATTTTAACTGTGATTTATCCAGGGCCTGCAAGGTTGTGCTAGCTTATACTTGTGCTAGGTTAGTTTCCTTGAACGAGTTAATAAAATTATGCTGACATTTACGAGCTGTGGCGTACGCAGGATTTTTTATAAGCGGTGTCACAATTTGATGAAATGAACAAATAAACAACTTATTGTAGTTGTAACGGTGTCATTTTCTATATTTATCCCTAATATTTTTATTTTTCTTATACAGAATTAATAAAAAAATTTGGCAAAGCGGTGTCCCGTGACACTGCATAGGGCAAGGTGTATACGCCCCTGTTTACGAGTTTGACATGAACGAGTTATAGATGATGATTGCAATGCACTTTTTTGTCATTTGAGTTTTCTTTCTGTGGTTTAATTTCCTTATATGGCAGTTTGATGTTTTATACTTCAATACCACACAAGAGGGAGTGATTTGTGTGATGCCTGATTTTCGCGTGCACTGGATTATCAAAGAACCTGATTCTTCTATGAGTTCCTTACAATATAGTTGCGGAATAAATAATGCAGAAAGTAAAGAACACAAGGATTTTTACGTGGAAAATACCTGGCTCAAAAGGTGAAATAGGATTTCCCCAAACTCTCCATTAAATCAATGAGCCAAAAACAGCATTTACAAAACACTTTTGTAAACCTAGGATTAACTCTAATCCCGTTGTGGCAAACAACCTCTAACTGTTGCGACAACTTCAAGTTAACTCTAACTTGAATACTCTAAGTACCTATTACAATTGCCTCTAGATAAAGCTGAAAGGTAGAATATGAAAACACCTACTACAATTGAACTAGAATAAAAGACAGACACTTGATGTCGATTCTTCTATCTGATTCACGTAGCTTCAGGTTTGCACAGTTGAATCACACACGAACTGCTTGCAAAATTGCCTTGCTATTTTGCTCTCAATTCACGTTTAACTTCTGTGTTTGTGCAACACTTGTACAGCGAGAACATCCTGCAATTTATAGAGTTAGTAGATAAAGAAATAACTAGAATTCTAATGCTACTCTTCCTTGGTGGAAGAGTTCTAATTGATTTCAACTTCTAACTCCTTCCCAATCTTGAACAGTGTTCTCTTTGAGTAAGGAGTCCTTCTCCTTATCAATTATGCAACCTTTTCGACAGGAGATATCAATTATACTAAGTTAAGCTTATCTCTTTCACGTGCATCTCATATGCTCGAATCTGCCCGTTTCTATGCACCACAAGGGATGGACCAGGTTCATGCCTAAGCTTCCTTTGTCAATCTTCAAAACTAACGTTCACTTGGGCCTACACAGTTATTGTGGTTCCTCCCCTTGAGGTTAGAAAGAGAGTGTAGGAAGGCAGTAAGATGTCCACTCCATCACCTCAAAGTGCTCAGATTGTCTGGATATTATGGACATACTAGTGAACTTGAACTCGTTAGGTACTTTCTGGAAAAAATGCTATCATGCTCTAAAAAATAATTGTTGATCCTTGTACTCAGTATGTCCATCGTCTCAGGGTGGGACCTGATGAAATTGCAAGAATTTCGCTAAGCTCCAGCTTGAAGGTGAAGTACCTCCACATATTGAGTTGGTGATAATGTGAAAGTAAGTTAATCGAATGGGCTAGGCCGGGCTTATTTAATTTTTATTTTTATTTTTTGTATTTTGTATAACAATCGTAATTTACAGTAAGATAAATTAAAAATGTAAAACACTAAAGACTAACGTATAAAAAGAATATTTGAATAATCAAAGGCTTTAAAAGCCTATACTTGAAAAATTCATTACGAATTTAAGATAATACAATGAACATGAAAAAAATTATAACTTATAACTTGATATGTAAGGATCAAACTTCAAAGGCTTTCATGCTACTAAAAAACAGCAAATTTGCGACCGTCAAATCACTTGGAAATCGGTCGAAAATCGTGTTTTTCCGACAACTTCCAACTGAAAAGTGTCAATCGAAAAATACGTGGTCGCAATATATTTGTGACAGAATCAGTCAAAATTTTACGACGAATTCAGTTGCAAATTGAAAAATACTGGGACATTTGAATTTAAACAATTTGCGACCGAATCAGTCGCTAAATTTGCACTGATTCAGTCACTAACCAGAAATTAAAAAAAACAAATACAAATTAAAAGTTCTGACCGATTCCGTCGGAAAATTTAAAAATAAAATTAATTTTCAATTAATTATTCCGACTGATACAATCGTAAATATTGAATTATTAATTAATTAAAATTTTCAGAAATTCTTCACTGATTCAATCGCAAATCTTAATTATTAATTAATTAAAATTTTTAGAAACTCTCCATTTGCAACTGAATCAGTCACAAATCTTAATTAAATTTTGTTAGAAATTTTCAATTTGCGACTGAAGCTGTCGCAAATCTGGGCATTTTTAAGCAGAATCCTGCTGTATTTTTAATTACACCACCTGCCAAATAAAACAGCCAACCAAACACCTAACAATTAACCAAAAACCTCATATAACAATCCAAGATCCAATATTTACTACAAAACAAACAGTAACATTTATAACAATTCAACCAACTATCAAACATGTCTCTAACTTCAACTCTAAAACATTCAAATAGCCTATTCAGAATCAGTCTTCTCCTTAGGCTCAGAGTACTCAATTGCAGCTTCTTTCTTGCTTTTCCTTTTTAACAATTTTTGGATTAAAGCCTGAGTTGCTTGAAATTCTTGCGACATTTGATCCACTTTTTGACGCATAGCTTTCATGTCTTCGTGGGAAACTGATGCCCCAGTGAATAATGCTGCTGGTGGATGACTGGAGGATGGCTGTACTCCAATCCCGTAGACTCGACCTTTATTTATTACTTTCACGAGAAATAAAAGAAAAGAAAGTAAAAGAAGTAAGAAAACAAACAAGCAACTTTCAAATTAATACCAAAATAGATAATTACATAATATTTGTACCTTTATTCACGCCACCAACCGCCTATGTCCAAATTGCAGTCATATCCTTCGGGGCCAGCTAAGTTCCTTCAGGCTGAGTTTGTCACCATGCATCAAGATCAAACGAAAAATCGAAACACAGAAGTATTAGCACTTAAATTGTTTCTTAACAAACCTAACTTGAATGTATAAAAATTCTAACTTTTTAAAATATTGTTCAACTCTAACTATTATAACCTAAATTAAGTACTAGCACTTAAGTTGTTTCTTTAGTTGCTTTTTACATAAACAAGAATTCCATACTTATAGAACATACCCAAATTATTTTAAATTTTTTCTTGATTTACTATTGGAAACATACAAGTATACTAGCTATTTTCACAAGAACATCTAACTAAAAAGAAAAAAAAAAGCTAATTAGTCCAAACAAGTAAATTTTTAACAAGTCGCTATATACATATTATATTGAAAAAATTATTACTAATTTATCTATACTATATTGAAAATTATATAGCTAATTTATACACACTATTTTTGTTAAATTAATGCAAAAAAAAAATACTCGAAAAACGACCAATGGATCTGGTGCCGAACCACCACTGGAGGGGGGATGAGCCGCTAGATTCCTGCACTAAAAACAAGTTAAACAACTTGGGAACAAAAAATTTGGGGGAGGGGGGAAGGGGGGGGGGGGGGTATTTAGGGCGTGGACGGGGAAAGTGGAGGCGGGTGGATGAAGAGTGAGAGTG
>NW_017671291.1:101895-112949 GCF_001879085.1 Nicotiana attenuata | reverse complement strand
TTACCTTCCTTCACGCTTTTCATGATTAAACACCTATTGAGTAATAGTCTAGTATGATAGTATTTGGCTAGACATAGTTTGTTTTAGCACGGTGATAATGTATTAACCTTAATGTTCCTGCCTTCAATTTGTTTAAGACTGATGTATGCTAGCCTTGGATAAACAGTAATGGACTGTATATGTGGACCCTTATATAGAAATATCTAGTTTTCGATTTTCATACGATTTTTTGCAATTGAAAGCTTCAATAGCTTCTCTCCCCGTCACAGTATAGGAATCACCCCTAAAAATATGTTAAATAAAGCTGGATCTCATTTTATCTTAGGAAGTAAAATTTCAGAATGCAAACATGTTGATGCATCAGTGTACATGTGTACGAGCATAAAGTCTGGATTGAATTGAAACATGCCTATTCCTGTCATATGGCCTATTTTATTTGATTTAGTTCAGCAGTAAGTTCCTGGAATTGAAACCAAGTCTCTAATGTCATGATATTAGTCTTACCGCCCGGATCACTTGGGCTCGTAACCACTGGGCCTAATGTGGCCCAGCTGCATAATACTATGCCAAACACTTTCAGCCTTGAAATTAATCTTACCCAGTTGAGCCCATGGGATTCGATTTTGAGTCTCAGGTCCAGCTGGATGTCTGTTTGGGCCTGCCTTCCAAGGCCCAGGCTTTAGATAACTGTACGAATAGTTTTAAAATAAAATTAGACTGATTCCTTTCTTCTTGGGCAGGCTTCGAGACCCAACAGACTAAAACTCTTAATACACTATTGGAATTGTGGTGGAATTTAAAATATAGGCTTGGGGCTTTCCAAGCTAAGTAGCGAACTTGAATTAAGGGTCTTCAATAATGGAGATTCCCTTGTTAAAGTTCGGACTTGAACTTGAGGCCCGTATTTTGAACGCCCTTAATAGTAGTTTATTAATAATGTTAATTGGCTAGGCCTTTAGGGACAATCCATAATAGAAAAAGTAATAATTCCTTCAGGGTGGCTTTAAAAATAAATGAGGCGTGCCACGTTAAATAAAGTTTCAAAACTCGCGGCCCTCTTTAATTATTTTAAAATATTCAGAACTCGGGTTGCGCCACTTAGCGAATTTTCGTGGCTTCCCGCAAAGTTAATAAGACGCGTAGTCACTTTAGGCGCGCTTTTAATAATATTCCTTTCCTAAACCCGGGTGTGCATTTCTTGCAACCCAAATCCAAATACCAAAACGTTGAATAAGAGGTGTTGAGGATCCGGGTGCATTTCATGTGACGTGATCCAAAAACACGCTCTTAAACAGCGTTCACTTTCGTAAAAAACAAAAAAAAAAAACTAAAAGCGGTAAATAATCTTAAAAATTACATTATAGGTTGGAATGTGTATAAAAATTAGATTTTAGCCATTTATAATAATCTAAGCGACCGTGCTAGAACCACGGGATCTGGGGGTGCCTAACACCTTCCCTCGGGTCAACAGAATTCCTTATTCAGAATTTCTGGTTCGCAGACTCCAATTGGGAAGTCGAAATTTTCCTTGATTTGGGATTTAAATTAAACCGGTGACTTGGGACACCAAAAGCCAATCCTATCCCAAGTGGCGACTCTAAAAATAAATAAACAATCCCATTTCGAATAATGTCACTTTGAATGGAAAAACTCCCTTATACATTATCCTTCGGGGTAGGTGTGTAAAAAAGGAGGTGTGACAATCTATGTGTGAATGTGTCAAGAGAAAATCAGAAATGTCCAAATAGAAAAATGTGAATCTCTGTCTTGAAATTGAAGTCCAAAATTGAGAAAGAGTTGATCGGCGGCTGTTGCTCTTTTTTGAGAAAATCTGAAGGGTGTTGCTGGTTTTTATCAAGAAGGGGTGAGGTCCTGCCTTTTTTTCTCTTTGTGTGTTTTTTGGTGCGACTGAAGCTTAGGAGATGGAGATTAGCTTTTTGTTTGTGTTATATTAGGGTTTATATTTGGGTGTTGGAATTAATAGTGGCCCTTGGATAAAAGTAGATCAATGGCTATGATTAAGGGGGGAGGGGGGGGGGGGGATGGGTGAGAAAAGGGTTTGGGCTAAAAGGAATTGTGAAGGGAAATTTTCGTTCCTATACCATATAGGAAACTATATTACCAAATATGTTCATAGTTTGCATATTACCCTTCATGCTAATAGTATTTCTACAAAATATAGACCATGCATTAAATAAGGAATCATTGTAGCTGTAGGCTTCCTTATTTAGGCGCTAAAATTGGGGGATAAAATATTCTTCCAGATCTTCCAAACGCAAATCACGCACATTAATCTTCTTCGTCAGTTTCGTTTCAAATTTAGTGTCTCCACATCAAACGCAGTTATTCTTCTACAATTGAAAAACGAATTGATTATTCTTCTACAATTCAAAAACGAATTGATTATTCTTCTACAATTCACAAATCAAAAATGACTAAATCTTCTACAGTTCTTCTACATCAAATGATATTATGTCCAAATTTCAGTAATACAAAGCAAAGGAAAAGAGAGCAGCAATTCCACAATTGACAGCCATTAAAAAGCTTGAAAGCTTTGAATTCAAATTTGGATTTTCAAAAATCATTATTTGTTTGGATTGGGTGTTGTTGAAAATTATTGGGAATATGGTTTGGAGTTTATATCTCAATTTTGAGGGGTTTTTGGTGAAGATTAGACTTGGTTTTGACTGAATTTCAGATTGAAACTCGAAGAAGAAGAAGAAGAAGAAGAAGAAGACGTATATTGCAGAAATTTTAGAAAAATTGTATATATATTGAAGAACAATTGTAGACTGTTGTTTATTTATTTTTCTTTTATTCATTTACTTATTGTATGAAAGTTGAACAACATTGTATAAAAATTGTATTTAAGTGGATGATTTAGTACTGTTTTGGACAAAAATATGTATCAAAAATGTGAAACATACATTTCAGGGGAATCATGTTGAGTCCAAATATGTACCCAGTTTGTAGATATTTTGTAGATAAATTATAGATTATTTGTATTCTGATTGTAGATGCTTTATTTTCTGTTTTCAGAGATAAAAAAATGACTAAAACTTCTACAAATTTTTTGAAAAAACGCAATTATGTCAAAAATCCCAATTATGCTACAATTGAATGGGAATTGGGATATTAAAATTCAAGGTACCCAGTGTCACGACCCCAGTTCACCCTCCATGAACATGTCGCGATGGCACCTAGTTCCTACAACTAGGTAAGCCTAACAGTGCGGAATAACAAATTAACATTTGCGGAATAATTAATTAAACTGAACATACGGAAATAACAATTGTATATAAGGCCACTCGGCCCAAACAACTCAAAAATATGCGAAAGTCTACAACTAAATCCCAAAACCCGTAAACTCACGGGAAACACAGGCTAATAGAATGTAGTGATCTGCTCTACACCAGAATGTCTAACAACATGAAAGGAAAGAAAGGAACTATCTGCTAAAGCCGGAATAGAGTAGAGACTCCTGGTCTTCGGGCGTAGCAGATATACCTCAAGTCTCAGCTAGAACTCTCCACCACGAGGATGATACACCTGGGAGGAAGCACCTGGATCTGCACATGAAAACATGCGCAGGAAGGGCATGAGTACACCACAGCGGTACTAAGTAAGTGCCAAGCCTAACCTCGGTTGGGTAGTGACGAGGAAGGTCAGGGCCCTACTGAGATAACATAATAAATAATGAGATAACAGAAACAGTTTAAATAAAGTCTACAACGAGAATTCTAAACCAGGTAAATAAGGAAGAATAGTAATAGAAAGCAAGGTACAATACAAGGAAAATTGCCCTCAACAAGGAATAATAGCCGGGGATCTCTTGGTATCCCGAGGATCTCTTGGTATCCTCATCATATACACTAGGGATCTCTTGGTATCCTCATCATATACACTAGGGATCTCTTGGTATCCCGAGGATCTCTTGGTATCCTCATCATATACACTAGGGATCTCTCGGTATCCCGAGGATCTCTTGGTATCCTCAATAAGTAAGCCGGGGATCTCTTGGTATCCCAGTATATATAGAGAAACACATGTGCCAGGGATCTCTTGGTATCCCGCACCCTCAGTCCAGAATATATCAAGTACAGGGGGATCTCCCGGGAAGCCCTCCCGTAGTCCCAAATTAAACACACAACAACAAGCAACCCATAATCTCAGAATAATGCTAAAAGATCAGGACAAGAAATAGTAAATTCTAGCCTAACATGCTCCACAGAGTACAAATAGCACAACTAAACAATTAGCAAGTAAGCCAGATAAACATGAGTCTCTAAGCTAGCACAGGTATAAACTTACAGTTTAAAATGAACAAGTAAACATGAAATCTCAATTTAAATACTTCAAGTAGAAACGGGTTTACAACAATTAGCTCAAGTACGCGCTCGTCACCTCACGTACGAGGCATTCAAATATTCAAAGATCATGTCCTAAAGGGAAAAGTCCCCCACACAAGGTTAGACAAGCCACTTACCTCGAACCGGCTCAATATCAACTAGAAACCACGCTCTTGCCACGAGTATCCGACTCCAAATGGCTCAAATCTATTCAATTCAATTACACATCATAAATAACATCGCAAACACCTGGTTTTGCTAATAAATTCAAAGCTACGGCGTAAAATTAGGTGAAATGACCAAAATGCCCTTCAGGCCAACGTCTCAGAATCAAATAATTTTCACAGTTTTAGAACCCTCGTACTCTCACGAGTCTAACCATATAAAAATCTCCCAAATCAGAGGTCAAATGCCCACTCAAAACTCAATAGCTTAGGCAATGAAGTTTTACCCCAAATTATCCAATTTTTTTGATCCTAAATTCGAATTCCAATGATGTATTTAACTATAAAATGATGAAATATAACAAAAAGGGACCAAAGAAACGTTACCCAGTGATCTTCTCTTCGAAACCCACTCAAAATCGNATTGTAATGGGTGTAGGACTTTCTAGAATAGACTTTAGTATAGTTTTCAATAAAATAGGTGTTGTTACTTGGGTAACAAGTTTAAAAATAAGGGACTAAAAGCTGAAAAGGAGAAGGACTAAAAAGAAAACTAAAAATCTGAAGGAAGCCTTAGGTTTTGCCTATAAAAGGCACACACATTGCCTTGTTTAACAAGTTTTCAGATCTGAAATTCCCGGAAAAAATATTCTACAAGTTTGTACAATTTGAAATTTGAATTTAAAAATTCCAAAAAAACCAAATCTGAAATCTGGAATTAGAAAGCTCCATTAGATCTACTGTTCCATTGAAGTTTCTTAGAATGCTTTCAAATTCCAGCTGTTCATTCGAATTTCCGCTTAGATAAGGACGATAATGACCTGAAAATTCATTGTGTGTTTGGTTGCTGAAGTTTCAGAGGTTTCCTGGGTTTATTTCGAGTCTGCTTTGGTTCAATTAAGTCTATTTTGATTGTTTGTTGGTGCCGTTTCCTCCTTAATTCATTCCTGGGCTGCTGTGATGCTATTTTGGTTGTAAAATCGATCCTATTGCTGCTGTGTTGCTGCTGATTGTTAGCTGCTGACTCTGCTTTGTTGATCCTCACTTCCTTCTCTTATTCATTTCTCCAGGTATTCCATGATCTTTTAGGAACTGCTACCCAAGCATACAGGATGTAATTTGTTTGAGACTTTTATGAAAAGAAGAGTTACCTTCCTTCACGCTTTTCATGATTAAACACCTATTGAGTAATAGTCTAGTATGATAGTATTTGGCTAGACATAGTTTGTTTTAGCACGGTGATAATGTATTAACCTTAATGTTCCTGCCTTCAATTTGTTTAAGACTGATGTATGCTAGCCTTGGATAAACAGTAATGGACTGTATATGTGGACCCTTATATAGAAATATCTAGTTTTCGATTTTCATACGATTTTTTGCAATTGAAAGCTTCAATAGCTTCTCTCCCCGTCACAGTATAGGAATCACCCCTAAAAATATGTTAAATAAAGCTGGATCTTATTTTATCTTAGGAAGTAAAATTTCAGAATGCAAACATGTTGATGCATCAGTGTACATGTGTATGAGCATAAAGTCTGGATTGAATTGAAACATGCCTATTCCTGTCATATGGCCTATTTTTATTTGATTTAGTTCAGCAGTAAGTCCTGAATTGAAACCAAGTCTCTAATGTCATGATATTAGTCTTACCGCCCGGATCACTTGGGCTCGTAACCACTGGGCCTAATGTGGCCCAGCTGCATAATACTATGCCAAACACTTTCAGCCTTGAAATTAATTTTACCCAGTTGAGCCCATGGGATTCGATTTTGAGTCTCAGGTCCAGCTGGATGTCTGTTTGGGCCTGCCCCAAGGCCCAGGCTTTAGATAACTGTACAAACAGTTTTAAAATAAAATTAGACTGGTTCCTTTCTTCTTGGGCTGGCTTCGAGGCCCAACAGACTAAAACTCTTAATACACTATTGGAATTGTGGTGGAATTTAAAATATAGGCTTGGGGCTTTCCAAGCTAAGTAGCGAACTTGAATTAAGGGTCTTCAATAATGGAGATTCCCTTGTTAAAGTTCGGACTTGAACTTGAGGCCCGAATTTTGAACGCCCTTAATAGTAGTTTATTAATAATGTTAATTAGTTAGGCCTTTAGGGACAATCCATAATAGAAAAAGTAATAATTCCTTTAAGATGGCTTTAAAAATAAATGAGGCGTGCCACGTCAAATAAAGTTTCAAAACTCGTGGCCCTCTTTAATTATTTTAAAATATTCAGAACTCGGGTTGTGCCACTTAGCGAATTTTCTTGGCTTCCAGCAAAGTTAATAAGACGCTAGCCGTTTAGGCGCGCTTTTAATAATTTACCTTCCTAGACTCGGGTGTGCATTTCATGCAACCCAAATCCAAATCCTAAAATGTTGAGTAGGAGGTGTTGAGGATCCGGGTGCATTTCATGTGACGTAATCCAAAAACACGCTCTTAAACGGCGTTCACTTTCATAAAAATAAAATAAACTAAAAGCGGTAAATAATCTTAAAAAATTGCACTATAGGTTTGAGTATGTATACAAATCAGATTTTTTAGCCATTTATAATAATTTAAGCGACCGTGCTAGAACCACGGGATCCGGGGGTGCCTAACACCTTCCCTCGGGTCAACAGAATTCCTTATTCAGAATTTCTGGTTCGCAGACTCCAATTGGGAAGTCGACAATTTTCCTCGATTTGGGATTTAAGTTAAACCGGTGACTTGGGACACCAAAAGCCAATCCTTTCCCAAGTGGCGACTCTAAATCAAATAAATAATCCCATTTCGAATAATGTCACTTTAAATGGAAAAACTCCCTTATACACTATCCTTCGGGGTAGGCGTGTAAAAAAGGAGGTGTGACATGGTGTAAGGCATGTAATATTCTGATGGTGGAATGGAGAGGTGCAAGGAAAAGTGAACCAAGAAAGCAGCATATCTGAAGCTAGTGAAAAGTGTAAACGAGGATGAGAAGATGGCGAATATGGAGCATTATAAGTTGGCTAAGAAAGAGGCGAAACTGGCAGTTACGTCGGCCAAAACTACAGCTTTTAGGTGTTTGTATGAGGAACTCGAGGGCCGAGGTGGGGATAAGAGGTTGTTCAGGTTAGCCAAAGCGCGAGAAAGGAAGGCGCGTGACTTGGACCAAGTGAAGTGCATCAAAGATGAAGAAGGTAGAGTTTTGTTGGATGAGGGTCTTATTTGTCGGAGATGGCATACCTACTTTCATAGTCTCTTGAACGAGGAGGGGGACATGAGCATTGTACTGGGTGATTTGGAACTCTCAGGGAGTCGTTGTGACTTTGGGTATTGTAGGCGGATTAGAGTTGATGAAGTTGAGGGTGCTATGCGTAAGATGAGCAGGGACAAAGCGGCCGGGCCGGATGAAATCCCGATGGAGTTTTGGAAGAGTGCGGGCAAGGCAGGCTTGGAGTGGCTCACTAGGTTATTTAATGTCATTTTTAGAACGAAGAAGATGCCCGAAGAGTGGAGGTGGAGCACGATGGTTTGTGTATACAAGAACAAGGGTGATATCCAAAATTGCAATAGCTATCGGGGTATCAAGCTGCTTAGCCATACTATGAAAGTCTGGGAGAGAGTGGTAGAGCTAAGGTTGAGGAGGAGTGTGTTTATTTTCGAGAACCAGTTTGGGTTTATGCCGGGGCGTTTGACAACAGAAGCTATCCACCTTGTTAGGGTATTGTTGGAGCAGTATAGGGAGAGAAAGAATGACTTGCATATGGTGTTCATCGACTTAGAAAAGGGTACGATAAAGTTTCGAGTGAGATTTTGTGGAGATGTTTGGAGGCTGAAGGTGTATCTGTTGCCTATGTTAGGTTGATTAAGGATATGTATGATGGAGGAAAGACCCGAGTGAGGATGGTGGGGGAGGGAGGGGGACTCAAACCATTTTCCGGCTATGATGGGGTTGCATTAGGAGTCGGCACTCAACCCTTTTTTGTTTGCTCTGACAATGGACGTACTGACGCGCCACATCCAAAGGGAGGTGCCGTGGTGTATGTTATTTGCAGATGATACTGTATTGATTGACAAGACGGGAGACGGTGTGAACGCGCAATTAGAGGTATGGAGGCAGACCTTGAAATCTAAAGGTTTCAAGTTGAGCAGGACCAAGACAATATACTTGGAGTGTAAGTTCAGTGGCGAGTCTCGAGGAGGGGAAGGGGAGGTGAGGCTGGACTCACAGGTCATCCCTAGGAGAGGTAGTTTTAAGTACCTTGGGTCTATTATTCAAGGGGATTGGGAGATTGATGAAGATGTCACACATCATATTGGGGCGGGATGGATGAATGGAGACTCGCGTCCGGTATTTTGTGTGACAAGAAGGTGCCACCGTAACTTAATGATAAGTTCTACAGAGTGGTGGTCAGACCAACGATGTTGTATGAGGCTGAATGTTGGCCAGTCAAGCTCGCTTATGTCCAGAAGATGAAGGTAGCAGAGATGAAGATGTTGAGATGGATGTGCGGGCACACCAGGTTAGATAGGATTAGAAATGAGGTTATTCACGATAAGGTGGGTGTGGGCCTATTTAGGACAAGATGCGGGAAACACGACTTAGGTGGTTTGGTCATGTAAGGAGGAGGAGCACAGACGCTCCGGTGAGGAGGTGCGAGAGGTTGACATTGGAGGGCCTACAGAGAGGTAGGACAAAGAAGAGGTGGGGAGAGGTGATTAGGCAAGACATGGCGCAGCTTCAGCTGACCGAGGACATGACCCTTGATAGGAAGATATGGAGGTCGAGGATTCGGGTAGTAGAGTAGGTAGTTTAGAGTGTTCATAACAGTAGTATTGGTACGCAGTCTCTTTTTTTGTTGGTAGTAGATTTTTATGACTAACCGATGTTTCCTTTCATTGTTGATCACCTTACTATCTTGTTGTTTTTATTCTGCTTTTAGATGGCTTTTTGATACTGTCCTTTCGTGTCTATATTTTCATTAATGTGGTACTTATGCTTTCCTGAGCCGAGGGTCTACTGGAAACAACCCCTCTATCCTAACAAGGTAGGGATAAGATATGCGTACACACTACCCTCCCCATACCCCACAGCATGGGATAATACCTGGTATGTTATTGTTGAATTGTTTTGTTCAAAACAATGTTCAGATTACTACTTGTCCAACAAGCAAAGGTTATATTCTCACTACTTGGTATTACTCTTTCCTCTTATATCGAACAAACATATTAAAAAAATAATAGTACTTTTTATCAAAAAAATCTCTATTTTTAAAACTCGAACCGTCAATGCGTCATAAAATCCATAAATAGTCGTAGCTCGGATTGAAGTTACTCATATTTGATGCTAATTGAAAAGCTCATATTATTTTAAGTTGCGAGTCTTGTGACTATGATCTATGAGTGATTAGTGCATGCGAAGAACTCGGAGTCCGAAACTTTTTTAATGATTTTTTGGACAAAAAATAAGTTTTTACTATTAAAAAAAAAAGTTACATAATTACCTAATTCGCAGTACTATACTGCGAATTACCTTAACGGAAATTTAGCCACTAAAGTAATTCGCAGTACAGTACTGCGAATTATTAAAAAAAAAAAAAAATTTAACTAATTCGCAGTACAGTACTGCGAATTATTAAATTTTTTTTTAACTAATCCGCAATACAATACTGCGAATTTATTAATTTGGCCCCACCAATTAACTGACATAACAATAATTCAAACACATAAAACGTAGTATTGTACTGCGAATTCCTTAAAAAAAAATTGCACCCCGAGCTCGGACTTGCCTTATTTAAAGGCGTTTCAATTTTATGAAAATTCATTCGTGTGAGGTCAGGAACATCAAGAAGCTCGTTTTCACTGCACAAAAAGAACAAAATGATAAGTTACTCAACTACATAAAAACTTTTGATATAGCTATATCACTTTACTTACAAGTCGTACTGTCTTGACGTTTCATGATGGATATGTTCTTGTTGGTGATGACTCCCGGATGGACCACCGTGCTCCAATACTCCAGAACTACGCATATTCCAACTAGGGACGGGGTCATAACTTGTAAAATTCATATCCGGACGGTACCCCCATGAAAAATATAAGTGTTAATACAAATCCAATTAAAACATAAAATAAACATCGCTAAAGCGTAGTAAAATTGAAGTTTACCAGTCGTCTTGTGGATTATATAAAGTCGAAAAATTATTTTGTGGTTGCTCATTCGCCGGTGGTGACAAGTTTAAATCAAGGCAAGCTCTTTTGATGTACATTTTCAATAATTTTATTTTGACGTACATTTCCAATAATTTTATTACAATAAATTCCCTGTATTCATCCGGAATCTGCAAAAAATCTCTAAGAGTTTCATCATCCTCGATGTTAAACTCAGAATAATAAGCAAACCCCTGCGGAGTCACTGAATACGGAAACCTACCGGTTACTTTAAGGTTAACTGAACGCTTCCTCACACTCATTTTTTTACATAACAACGAAACCAATTTATCATACTCCATAGTAAGCGGCAATTTAACATGACACTGTGGAGGTGAGCTATACCTCACAGAATTATTCTCCAGCACAACCTCACCC
>NW_017671291.1:67036-101857 GCF_001879085.1 Nicotiana attenuata | reverse complement strand
CTCTTCAGACATTGTACAAAAATGATTGATAAGAAGAAGAGAGAAGTATGAACGGAAGTTTGAAGTTTGTATTGAATGAATTTTCATAAAATTGAAACGCCTTTAAATAAGGCAAGTCCGAGCTTGGGGTGCAAAATTTTTTAAGGAATTCGCAGTACAATACTACGTTTTATGTGTTTGAATTATTGTTATGTCAGTTAACTGGTGGGGCCAAATTAATAAAGAAGTCGCAGTATAAGTAATCCGCAGTATTGTACTGCGAATTAGTTAAAAAAAAATTCTAATTCGCAGTACTGTACTGCAAATTAGTTAAAAAAATATTTTTTTATAAATAATTCGCAGTACTGTACTGCGTATTAGTTAATTTTTTTTTTTAATAATTCGCGGTACTGTAATGCGAATTACTTTAACGGCTAAATTTCCGTTAAGGTAATTCGCAGTATAGGTAGTTATGTAATTTTTTTTTAGTAATAAAAACGTATTTTATCCAAAAAACCATTAGAAAAGTTTCGGACTCAAGAACTCGACCTTGTCTCACATACGACTCCGACGTCGTTTTTGTGTTCATGTTAAAATAAATAAACAAAGAGAAAAAAAAAGAAGGGAAAGAAAAAACAAAGTAACGGAAAAAAAAAAGAAAAATAGAAAATGAAAAATATCCAAACGCAGGAGAAACACTGAGGAGAAGTCTGGGCGTTTGCGCACCTTTCATCAGCAGCCACAAACAAGAAAATAGAGAGAATTAAGAGAAGTGTGCAAATTCTCAGAAAAAATATAGAGAAAACTCTCAAGTGATTAGTTTTCTTTTGCTTTGTACATACAAAAAAGTTGCAATTTTTGTTGTACCGTCTTGGCTCTGGAAAAAATGGCAGTAAAGACACCCATAACAGGGATAAGCATGGCTTCAGCACCCTCTATTTCATCTTATAATAGGGTTATTGTTGTAAAATCACTGCCTTTCAGAGCTTCTTTCTTTGGTCAAGGAGGTAACTTTCTTGCTTTCTGTAAAATTTGCTATACTGGGTTTTCTTTAATTTGCTCTATTTTTGCTTAAATTATCTGAGTGTGGGATTATATCTTGAAAAGATCAGAACTTTATGTTCAATTGCTTAGCGGGGTTTCTTTAATTTGCTCTATTAATGCTCAAATTATCTGAATGTGGGATTATCTTAAAAAGCTCAGAACTTTATGTTTAATTGCTTAGTGGGGTTTGTTTAATTTTCTCTATTGATGCTGAAAACGGTATATAAGTGTGGGATTAAATCTTAAAAGATCAGAACTTTATGTTCAATTGTTTAGTGGGTGTTGCATTCTTGGTTCTTTTCTCAATATTGTACAGACCCTTTTCAGTTTTTATACTTTTGGTTACTGTAGTTTTACCTATTTTTAGATGGTGTGGAGGTTGAGAATAAAGGTAAAGGGTTTAGGTAGCCGAGCGTTGTCCTTGTTTGTAACAGTAGCTTTAGTACATTACTTAGTGTCAATCGTGTATTTTCGTATCCCTAGACTTCTGTTATTACTTGATGTTGCTTTCGTTTCGATTTCCTGATTGCATTACTTAGTGTTAGTTCTGTATTTTCACTTCGGTTTTCCGATTGGTTTGCTTGTTGTTGCCCCTCCTGTTTAGCTGTCCTGAGCCGAGGGTCTTCCGGAAACAACCTCTCTGTCTTGAGTCTTCTTAAAGGTAGCGGTAAGGTCTGCGTACACACTACCCTTCCCAGACCCCATTGTGGGATTGCACTGGGTTTTTTGTTGTTGTAAGTAATGTCAAACTGTGGCATTTATCAATTCACTTAATGTAAAGATGCAGCCTTTTGTTTTATTTTATATCTTCACTTCTTCTATGTCTGATTTGATTAGAATTTGTGAACCAATTCTCTTAATAAGTTGTAGACTGTTAGAAACTGGTTGATGAAGTACTTCTATTTTGTCCCGTTTTAAAATGCTTTGCGGTTGAGTATTCATGCATTTCAAGTGGATAGTGCATTGGAATTTATCAACATTAAAGTTTGTATTTTGAACGTGCATGGATGCATTTTTCATCTTTGAGTAGGACGATGTAGAACTGTAGATATAGACATAGGCCCTTTAGGTGCTTTTTTAAGTTATTGTACTGGTGTTTGGATTTGTATGTAGAAAGGAAAGTCAGGTTAATTAAGACATCGCAAATAGATAGTGTAGAACGGATTTGTGATGTAAATGTGTTGAACTTGCCAAAAGGTAATAAAAAAAGGAAGAAAATGATGTTCCACCTCAAACCCCGTGTACACCAATTCCATGAATTTCTCATAGCCAAATGTCATCTGGGTTGCTGCTAAACTTGCCAACTCTTATGTTCCTTTGATATACCCGTATAAGTGAGATGAAGTGCACAACTTGAGCTTCAGGCTTAAGCGTGCCTCAAGCGAGGTTTAACAAGATATCCCTTTATATTCCATTCCACTTTGCTCTGGTCCAGTTCATTGCAACACCAAATATTTTGTCTTTCTAAGTCAATGATTCTTTATAACTAGAGGTTTTCTAACCAATTCCTATACGTACATAAAAGTCTCTATCCAGACCAATCAGACCTAGAGTGTAAGGGTAACAACAACAACTAACATTTAAACCTTGCTAGTTGATATTGCATATATGGATTGTTTTTGCTTCCGTAGAGTTTTGTTCTTAGATACATTTGCATTTATTCAGTTTGGAGTAAAAGTCTTCTGAGACAAAATTTCTCTCTCGAGATTTTAGGTCTACCTTGTCCTTAGCACTTTCAGTCGTCATTGCGTCAGACTTAATGGCGGGTGCATTTGGAGGTCTACGTAGGGCATGGTTAAATTATCAAGTGTACAGGTTTGAGGTGAAAGCTATCTTTAAAGAGTAAAAAAGACGAACGTCATTTTGCTAAGAGGCTTCGTACTTTTAATATTGTATAGGTTGACCTAGTAGTTTGGAGAGAACTCCCCAACCACTTTTAATATAGTATAGATGACTTTATACTTGTGTCACTCCTTGCGGATGTCAGCATTGTCACCTTCAACGTGCTATCTCATAAGTTGCCTAATTGTTTTTGCGCTTTTGGCATTCTTTGAGGCTGCCAGAACAGCTAGTGCTATAGTCCCTTCTATGCGTGTTTTTGCTTATGCTATCATAATCTGAGGCTGAGCTTATGTGTAAGAAACTTGGATATTATTCGTATGTACATGTAGCTCCCTGTTTCTTGTGTAAAATAGAAGAAAATTGATTTGTAGTTGATGTGCGATTGTTTTAACATGATCTCATCATTGCTGAAGAGTAATTAATGTGTCGGTCAATTTCCTTCTTCAAATTTTGTCTTACCTCAGACGCCTACTTGCTTGTGCTGGTTAAGCTTTGTCCAGCCTTTTAGCTGATTGATGAAAAACGTTATACTTGTTCTATGTAAGGGTTGGCTCAATTTGAACCATGTCAAAGCTATGTGCCCTTTATAAATAAAACAGCAAGTTGGCGTAGCAAGTACTGTCAAAGCTTTGTGAATATAGAGGGTGGACATTTAAAATTATATATATTACCAATTATACATAAATTGGAAGGATTAGATGTATAAGGTTTTTATCGTACACTACTTAGGTATATAACAAAGTGCAAGTTTTGATTTTCAACATGTTCAGGTCATAGATCAAGATATGCCTTTTTTGGTTAGAAAAGCATAATATGCTGCTGCTTATGTCGGAGGACTAATTGGTGTCTCCTCAGTTTTAACTTCTTTCGTTACTCTGCTTGACATACCCCCTTCGTGTCGTATTTTTCTCTGCCCCCCTCCCCCCTCCCCCCCTCTCCGATCCTTCCCAAGCATTAGTTTTGCTGACGCACTCTATTCACTTGCAGTTGGAGCTGTAAAACTTGCAGGGCTACAACTTACTCATTCTAATAGATCCAGATGCAACAGTCATGGTGGTGGTGCCCTTGGAGCTCGTATGAATCTATTTGATCGGTTTGCTAGAGTTGTCAAGGTTATTTGGTCCATGATGTTTGTCATTCATTAGTCACATCTCCTCTCCTATCACTTGTTCTCAACTCAGATTATTTTTTCTTTTGTGTTGAATAGTCATATGCAAATGCACTTATAAGCACCTTTGAAGATCCAGAGAAGATCTTGGAACAAACTGTGCTCGAAATGAATAACGATTTGATAAAGATGCGACAAGCTACAGCACAGGTATGCTCTTAGTGAGTGCCTTTTATGTCTTTTTTTCTTTTTTAACTCTGTTGCCTATTGCGATTGAGATTCCATAGTTAAGGAAGTGAAAAAACTCAATGTTTTTCTTTTTCTGAAGGTATTGGCTTCACAAAAGCAGTTGGAAAACAAGTATAAAGCTGCACAACAAGCTTCTGAAGATTGGTAAGAGCTAGAGAACCTTAACAGGTTCTGTTTGTAATAGCTAAGGTTTAATTTTGCTTCAATCATAGGTATCGTAGAGCCCAACTTGCTCTTGGAAAAGGGGATGAAGACCTTGCTCGTGAAGCTCTTAAAAGAAGAAAAGCTTATGCTGTAAGGCCATTTTCTGTTGGAAAATTGGAAAAGTTCATTTATTATGTAGTGTTTGATATGGAGTTCTAATGGAGTTGGAAGTTATCTTATCTATCAGGTTATTGGAATTTGTGCTGTGGCCTTTCCTTTAATTTTTAGTTTTGTTGCTACTTTTATATCTAGTTGCCCTCAATCTCATATAAGAATAGAGCAAGAGTAGACCGAGGGATTTGGTTTGATGAGTGAGATTCTTGTGCGACATGGCTTATACAATTATTGATGAAAGTCTGAGGGAAGGACTTTCTTTTTATCCCTTAGATCTCATCTAAGAACTTTCCACTTGAACATTTCCTAATTAAGCAGAAAGAACGTTAATACTACTTGAATCTGCCTGTGTATCATGATTATATCCCTACCTAAAATTTTCAAAAGATAATTCTTACCGAAACTGAAGGAATTAGAAAATATAATAGAAGTGCATCAAGAAGTTGGAAATTTTTCTACCATAGGTTCAAGCGGCAAGAATTAGGATAGACAACTCAAGCTAACTAGCCTCAGGTGGGACCACAATTGCTCAAAAGGGTTGGTCTCTGTGATGTAATAGCACATATATTTGCTAGATTTGGTGGACTACTCTAGCGCTGAAATATCCTGAATGTCCGTTTTTTCCCTTTTAAACATCACATATAACAGAAGATCCGTCAGCATATTTATGACAGGAAAAAAAAAAGAAAAAAAGTGCAGCAACAATGAAATTATATCTTTAATAGTAACCTCAAGACTATAACCACATTTGTGTGTTTACTCTTTGACATTATTGTTTTCACCCTCGACAGCGGCGAAGCCAGGAAATTCAATAAGGGTGTTCAAATTTTGATCACCCTTTGCTAGTGGGCTATGCAAGGGTGTTCAAAGTCTATTTTTAATCAATAACAAGTAATATTTTACCTTATATGTAGTATAATTTTTCGGCGAAGGGTGGTCAGTTGACCACCCTTGGGCCGACATAGCTTCGCCCCTGACCCTTGGAGTTATGGTTTCAACAACAATGAGATTATGATTTCACACTTAACAGAAATCAAGGATTATTGATTGATGTAATGTTGGTTCTTGTCATGGTTTTCCATTGTATAATTGCAATACCAACACAAACACGAGATATCATAGATTTTATGTCTAATGTATCGGTTAACTTCTAGTGGAATCTGAGTGGAGATTGATACAACTAATTTTGATCTTTTTGATAAGTAAGCAACTATATAATTTAATTATGATTGGCATCCATGACTTTCTTATCTAGTTATGCAACATGGAAGCTGGTTTAAACTCCAAACATTCAGGAGTCTTATGGGGTCATTTTCTTTTCTGTATCTTATTAGATACTCTTTTGAGCTTGAGATGTCAAAGCGGGTGACCGTATAAACAACTAGTATATTTTAGCATTAAGTTTCCTGTTTCCAAGAACGAAAGAAAAAAGAAAGAAAGGAAGATATGAATAATGGAAAAAAAGGCAGGGGTGGGGTGTCTAGTGAACTTGCAGAGCGTTGTGCCAAGAACGCCACGCGCCATCATTTTCTTGATTGGCTTATGGGGTGTCTGTTTGAGAGGATAATGAAGTGACATGAACATCATAGCTATCAAGTCTCGAGTTTGTATCAACTCAAGTTTAAATTGTGCAGGATAATGCAAGTGCCTTGAAGGCTCAACTTGATCAGCAAAAGAGTGTGGTTGAAAATCTGGTCAGCAATACACGGGTATGTTCCTAAACTTTTCTTTTATCTGGAGAGCTTGTTATTCTAAAGTTTTTCTTTTTTATAAAAATGCTAAGCTAGATATTGATGAGTCAGTTACTCATCATTTGTGTGTATGTTTACATGTTTTCCGGTTAATAAAAAAGTTTTGTTGTTAATCTCCTTATTGTTTGGGAAATAGTTTATAGGTTTCATATAGCAACAATTACCAATCTGGTCTAACTCTGTTTTTCTTTGATTGGTGGTCCAACTCTATTTGTTAAAAATGAACTGGAGCTTTGTCTTTGACTGTTATAATCTCTCATCTGACAGCTTTTGGAGAGCAAGATCCAGGAAGCAAAATCGAAGAAGGATACTCTGAAAGCACGTGCTCAGTCAGCAAAGTCAGTTCTTGCCTTTTCATTATTTCATGTTTATCTTGAATTATAGCATCCATGCTCACATTTTGCGTATACCTCTTTTATATGGGGTATTTCCCCAACTCATCAATAAAATTTTTACTTCATAAGAAATATGCATGGCTCATAAAAATGTCGCACTTCTATTCTATAATTTATTTCTTTTGAAGAAAATGACTGTGAGGTTTGTCATTTAGGACCGCAACCAAAGTAAGCGAGATGCTGGGAAATGTAAATACAAGCAGCGCCCTTTCAGCCTTTGAAAGAATGGAAGAAAAAGGTTCTGACTACACTTTTCCCGCCCTATCTTTCCCTTCTTTCTTCTTTTGTTTCCAATTTCAGACGCTTCCTTTGGTTTTACTTTATATATTTCTTGTCCTATAATAATAGCTCTAGAGGTTGACTTTCTGCCTGCCCTAATTCAAAACAGTGAGACTGAGCGTTGATCATATAAGTCTCTTAAAGATGATCTTTAGTCTTCTCCTTAGCGTCTCAAGTACTTTATTTGTATGTCTATCAAAATGAAGGGTCTCGTATGTGTTTTGTCTGAGAAGTTATTCACTGAATACAGGCTTTTGCAAATCATGATGCTACCAACTGGAATATCTGGTACCTTAAAGCCTGTAAACTATGTGCTGCTAACATTGGCTGGTTAACCGCGGAGAATCACATATCTGCATCCTTTTTTGTAAAGGAATAACTTTGTTATTGTTGTTTGAACTGTTCTGGAGCACGTTCGCCTAAGTTTTTCTTTTCATCAGAAGAATATAACCTTCAGCAAAACTGTCAAGTCACTGATTCAAACGATTTGTATCTTTTTACATTCTCTTCTTGGCATCTAACATGTGACAGACAAGATGTATATTATATGTTATGTTGTCTTCAAAAGAGATTCGTACAAGGTTGTCTTAGCCAATTAATATAGCTCGTCATCTTCATTTGATCATTTTCAGTTTCATGTGTTCATAAAAATAGAATGGGACTATCTCAAATTTATTGTCGTTGTATCAGTTTTGCTGGGTAACAAGGTGATATTTCCACTTACTGTGATTGTGGCATGTTGAAATCATCTGCTACTGGGTATTGGGAATAAGAGTCGTTTATCCTGGATATAATTTAGATGAAACTGGAATCACCTCTGCTCGTTATGTTATAAACTATATGTGGGAGTGCTTAAATGATTGACTAACTTTTTCTTTATATTCTATAGTTTTGACAATGGAGTCGCAAGCTGATGCTCTTAACCAATTAACCAGCGATGAGCTTGAAGGAAAGGTATTGTAATATTTAAAAGTGATCCTAATGTTAATAGCCTTAGTTTGCATTTTCACCTCGTGTAACACAGCTATTTGGTGAAAAATAGGCTTCTTTTTTTTTTTTTTTTTGATAAGGGTGAAAAATAGGCTTCTTTTCTGTATTAATTTCTTGTGACCACGAAACGCCAAAAAAGAGTAACATGCTGGTGCTGCAAACACAAAGTTTTAGTTTCATTATGCAAAGCCTTAGTTAGAGAAGTTAGCGCTCCTTTGGAGGATTATATAGTTTATTATCCTAACCATCATGTGCTACTGACAGTTTGCAATGCTGGAAACCTCTTCCGTTGATGATGATCTTGCCAGCTTAAAAAAAGAATTGAGTGGCAGCTCAAAGGTACTTTCTACTTGATCTACCCGTATATAGAAATGAATATTTTGGACGTGTCTTCTTTCTTTATTGAAAGCACGACTTTGTGGAAGTATGGGCACCTGTAGGACAGACTAGTCTTCCTTCTAGATTGCAGTATGCTTGATTAAGTATGCTAAACCAGAGGCGGAGCTAAGATTTCAAGCTTGTGGTTCGGGAATTTAGTCATTTTAAGTTACTGGGTTCTACATTAATAAATTCTACATTTTCAATGAATTTTTTAGGACAAATATAAATTTTGAACCAAAGTTACTAGGTTCAGCCGAAACCACAGCCAACACTCTGGCTCCGCCCCTGTACTAAACCATACCAAGCATAGGAAGCAAGGTTCGGGAATAAAAGAAGACTCTCATGAATGTGGACCAGAGTTAAAAGGATGGTTTGAGCCTTTTTTCAATCAGGTAGTATAGCTTCTTTTTAATAGGCATTCAGTGGACGCAGAGTAGGTATAAACAAAATGGTTCCTACATAAAATCCAAGGAACCAACAAAATCCAAAAACTCAATTAAATGATATACATTAGATAATTTGCTCCAGCAAAAAAGATTTTGAAGACACTTTTGGGGTTGTACCTTGCATCGCAATATCTAAGCCACATGTTATCGATCTGATGACTGGAGCAAGAAGAATATGTATCTCTTTTTACTGGGAAAAAGACGAACCTAGAGCATATGGGGTGACGGAGTAGTTGAGGACGTATAATCTGCTTTCTTGTTATTTGATAGTCAAGGTATACAAAAATTATGTACAAAACATGATCTGTTTGCTTGTTGATGTGGTATTTCCTTCAAAATCTCCAGTATTAATTTTTCCTTTTATCGACTAGCAGAAAGGTGAGCTTCCACCGGGGAGAACGACAGTTGCCAGTTCAAGCTCAACATTGCAATTTCAAGATTCAGAGATTGAGAAAGAATTGAATGAATTAAGAAGGCGGGCAAATGATTTCTAGAGATCATATTTGATGTTCCACCATGTCCACATATCGTCTTCCTAACCCCTTTTTTACTCGAAGAATGTGTTCTTGGTTTCCAGAAAAGTTGCCTTATCGATAAAGGCAAACGAATATAGGAAGTGAAAAATGGAAAGTATATTGAGATATGTCGATACGTCTTCTTTATATTATTGACCTACATTATGGCAATATAGTGTAAGCTAGACTTGACTTCAATTTTGTATATTGTCACCCAAATGTTTCAGGAGTATAGTTGCTTAAGTTGCATTGTAGATTTGAAAATTCCATAGTGCTGGTTTTGCATGTTATCTAATAAATTCCCACGTTGTTTTCTTTGTGAGAATGCCTTAAGTTTTTCTAATTTTTGAAAAAATACAGCCTTTTTTTGCACAAAGGCTGTGAAACAACCGCAACTTTAATTATCCTAGGATTAATTATCTCGGGATTGTTGTCTCACCATTCCATTGGGATAAAAACAACACTACAATCCAAGGATAATTAATCTCGGGATTAGTTATACCGCGATTTTATCTTAACCAAATTTTATATAAACTCATATCAAATTTAATCTCGCGATTAATTATCCTTTATCCCTCGTACCAAACAAGCCCTAAAAAGAAACTAGAATGGTGTTATGCAACAAAATTTAATTTGCTGAGAATTTTGTATAGTTCTTTTTATGCTCTTAAAGAACAAGCTAGAGTTAGATCACTGAACGACGACTATTCTTCTTAGGACGAATGGAATACGAGGGATATTAGAGATTGTCAACTTATAAATTATTATATTATCAAATAGTAAATGGACTTACAGAGGAAATTCAAATTTTCTCTTTTAAATGAATGTCAAGATATGAGATGATAAATCTACTCTCATCTAGTCTTGTCTAAAAGTTAGAAAGTATAAAATAACAGACATAATTTTTAAAGGAAAAGTCTCTCACAAATCCGTTGTAGTCTAGGTGGTTAGGATACTCGGCTCTCACCCGAGAGACCCGGGTTCAAGTCCCGGCAACGGAATAAAATTTTTTGATCTTTTTGGAATCTTATTTTTTTGATCATTTTGGAATCTTTAAACTAGTATTCGCACTCGCGCGATGCGCGGATTGTATCAAAAAATATTAAATTGTAATCGGATTTATTTGAACATATTGAATTGTATTGTTCCTATAAATTTCCACGATCATTTATCAATAACCAATAATAGTTATTTGTGTTATTTAATTCATCTTATTTTATAAATTAAAGTAATACATCGCCATTATTTCTATCTCCTTCTTTGTGCATTTTTTCTATTTATTGACAATTAATTTTTCAGTTAGTTACGTATAATTTAAAGAATACCATATTTAAGATCTAATTGAGACTTTGAATTGTACAATAATGAGATAACAATTCTAGTTCTTTTGACCAAACCTTCGGTGAAATACGGAATTGAATTGATACATGCTTAATGTTAAAAAAATTGCTAACCGTCTCTATGAAGAAATTTTTTTGATCTTTTTGGAATCTTATTTTTTTGATCATTTTGGAATCTTTAAACTAGTATTCGCACCCGCGCGATGCGCGGATTGTATCAAAAAATATTAAATTGTAATCGGATTTATTTGAACATATTGAATTGTATTGTTCCTATAAATTTCCACGATCATTTATCAATAACCAATAATATTTATTTGTGTTATTTAATTCATCTTATTTTATAAATTAAAGTAATACATCGCCATTATTTCTATCTCCTTCTTTGTGCATTTTTTCTATTTATTGACAATTAATTTTTCAGTTAGTTACGTATAATTTAAAGAATACCATATTTAAGATCTAATTGAGACTTGAATTGTACAATAATGAGATAACAATTCTAGTTCTTTTGACCAAACCCTCGGTGAAATACGGAATTGAATTAATACATGCTTAATGTTAAAAAAATTGGTAACCGTCTCTATGAAGAAATCATAAAGTGAAAGCTAATCAGTTGTGGCAAAAAGAATAATTCAACCAATTCATGCACTGATAATATGACTTTTGTTTGGTGTAAGTATAACAATTTTTTTTCCATAAGCTTATTCAGTAGATAAATTTTTTGAATTTAATGTAGTTGATGAGCCTCATGAAATGACACATACATACTGTATGAACTTCTATTCTATTATGGTTAATGCCGCCACTAAATTTGTTCAACTAATAGCAGAAAAATATAAAAGAAGAATGAAACCTTCTTGATGTTTGCGTTTTCTGCATTTCAAAAACTTCTATTGCAAGCTAATGCATTATAAATTCACCCCTGTTATCCATCATCTGATTATAAATAAAACTAACTCCAATCACACAAATTAAAAACTGACAATAGTATATCAAAAGCTAACTATAACAACGCTCAAATCTAATACTTTTTAGGAAGGTAACAATGTATTACTATTAACCAATAGCTTAAACACCCTAATAATAAAACAATAACAACAATATATGGCCAGTGTAATCAACAAATAGAGTTTGGTGAGAGTAAGATATACGCAAATCTTACCCCTACCTTTGTAGGATAGAGAGACTATTTCTGATAAACTATTTTATACAACATTAATACATCCAAATAACTCGAAAAATACATTGAATTTATGCACATTTTCTTGTATGTTTCCTTCAACAGAACACAATTCATTTTGCTACTACAAAGAGATTCCTCCATATATGTATATTTTAAATAATATCAAGAAGAAAAATAAACTTTGAATGGAGAGACTTGTACATTTGAAATTATTTGTATGTAAATAGCATATGTAACTCACCTAATAATCTAAAAGGAACAATCTATATAGCCTACCAACTTACCAAGTATACCTTTTGGTTGTAAGTTTATTTTTCCTGCAGCCAAAAATTAAATATCATAGTATTAAGCATGCTGGACAATATTTTTAAATTAAATTATAAAAGTAAATATGATGATAGAAGAATAACAAAAATTAATTAAGAAATTCTTTTACAGAAGAACATCTAACCTTATGTTGCTAATTTTTTATTTTTTTTTATTTTTTTATAAATGCTCTTATCTAGAAACATAAGAAAGAAGCGTATAATTTCTTTCAAGTACAGAAGATGGTGTTCTTGATCTTTGGTACGTAACAGATCATCTACAAAAACAAATTCGTATGATTCAAATATCATAAATTAATAATACTAAACTATGGACTGCAAAAACAAAGTCCATATGTTCCAATAGACTGCAACTTATTTTACCCTGAATCTAACTCATCCTTCTTACAAAAATAGCAGCAATTTATCACAAAACACAATCTTGTGATACAAATATTAATGCAGTTTATTAAGTTTTAATACATTATATATGCCTATTTACTACTAAATATAAACCCTTGAATTCTAATAATCAAGTTCTTTAGTGTATCCTTCGAAGAATCCGGGTTTGACCAGATCTAAAATTTTATTGTCAAATATATCTATCCACATATATATGTAAAATAAGTGTCATCTTAAAGGACAAATTAAAAGTGAGCATGTACTTACCTCGCATTCCTTCTCTTCATCTACGCCTTGAATAGTATTGAAGTCAGGATCCTAATAAATATAAAAAAATTATTGAGTTCGAAAAAGACTTAAAATAATAGATTTAACAAAAATCTGCAACTTAACTACATGTTTTTGCTATTGATTACCCCATGAATATGCATATAGAAATTAAAAAAATATACGAAGAGCAAATCAAAAAATTCAGATTTGAAAATAAAAAAACGTAGAAGCAAACGTGATATATGCTGTAGTATATCACTGGGAAACGTATTTGAGGATACATATGTTTGGTGCACAAATTCTTCAATCGAGTTTTGATACTGATTATCCCATCAATACAGACATGCAAATTAAAGGACAGAGTTACCAAAACAAATTATCGACAATAACAGATGTTTAATACCTTTTTATCTTATAGAACCTATTCAATCGAGAAAGTAGTGTCTAAATTGTAACGATGTGGAAGAAATCATAAAGTGAAAGCTAATCAGTTGTGGCAAAAAGAATAATTCAACCAATTCATGCACTGATAATATGACTTTTGTTTGGTGTAAGTATAACAAATTTTTTTCTCCATAAGCTTATTCAGTAGATAAAATTTTTGAATTTAATGTAGTTGATGAGCCTCATGAAATGACACATACATACTGTATGAACTTCTATTCTATTATGGTTAATGCCGCCACTAAATTTGTTCAACTAATAGCAGAAAAATATAAAAGAAGAATGAAACCTTCTTGATGTTTGCATTTTCTCCATTTCAAAAACTTCTATTGCAAGCTAATGCATTATAAATTCACCACTGCTATCCATCATCTAATTATAAATAAAACTAACTCCAATCACACAAATTAAAAACCGACAATAGTAATTCAAAAGCTAACTATAACAACGCTCAAATCTAATACTTTTTAGGAAGGTAACAATGTATTACTAGTAACCAATAGCTTAAACACCCTAATAATAAAACAATAACATATGGCCAGTGTAATCAACAAATAGAGTTTGGTGAGAGTAAGATATACGCAAATCTTACCCCTACCTTTGTAGGATAGAGAGACTATTTCTGATAAACTATTTTGTACAACATTAATACATCCAAATAACTCGAAAAATACATTGAATTTATGCACATTTCCTTGTATGTTTCCTTCAACAGAACACAATCCATTTTGCTACTACAAAGAGATTCCTCCATATATGTATATTTTAAATAATATCAAGAAGAAAAATAAATTTTGAATGGAGAGACTTCTACATTTCAAATTATTTGTATGTAAATAGCATATGTACCTCACCTAATAATCTAAAAGAAACAATCTATATAGCCTACCAACTTACCAAGGATACTTTTGGTTGTAAGTTTATTTTTCCTACAGTCAAAAATCAAATATCATAGTATTAAGCATACTGGACAATATTTTTAAATTAAATTATAAAAGTAAATATGATGATAGAAGAATAACAAAAATTAATTAAGAAATTCTTTTACAGAAGAACATCTAACCTTATGTTTCTAGTTTTTTTTATTTTATAAATGCTCTTATCTAGAAACATAAGAAAGAAGCGTATAATTTCTTTCAAGTACAGAAGATGGTGTTCTTGATCTTTGGTACGTAACAGATCATCTACAAAAACAAATTCGTATGATTCAAATATCATAAATTAAAAATACTAAACTATGGACTGCAAAAACAAAGTCCATATGTTCCAATAGACTGCAACTTATTTCACCCTGAATCTAACTCATCCTTTTTACTAAAATAGCAGCAATTTATCACAAAACACAATCTTGTGATACAAATATTAATGCAGTTTATTAAGTTTTAATACATTATATATGCCTATTTACTACTGAATATAAACCCTTGAATTGTAATAATCGAGTTCTTTAGTGTATCCTTCGAAGAATCCGGGTTTGACCAGATCTAAAATTTTATTGTCAAATATATCTATCCACATATATAAGTAAAATAAGTGTCATTTTAAAGGACAAATTAAAAGTGAGCATGTACTTACCTCGCATTCCTTCTCTTTATCTACGCCTTGAATAGTATTGAAGATGGGATCCTAATAAATATAAAAAAATTATTGAGTTCGAAAAAGACTTAAAATAATAGATTTAACAAAAATCTGCAACGTAACTACATGTTTTTGCTATTGATTACCCCATGAATATGCACATAGAAATTAAAAAATATACGAAGAGCAAATCAAAAAATTCAGATTTGAAAATAAAAAAACGTAGAAGCAAACGTGATATATGCTGTAGTATATCACTGGGAAACATATTTGAGGATACATATGTTTGGTGCACAAATTCTTCAATCGAGTTTTGGTACTGATTATCCCATCAATACAGACATGCAAATTAAAAGACAGAGTTACCAAAATAAATTATCGACAATAATAAATTTTTAATACCTTTTTATCTTATAGAACCTATTCAATCGAGAAAGTAGTGTCTAAATTGTAACAATCTGCTTCTTCCAAAATATTGCATTCTTGAAATTTTATAGCCTTAATTCAATTTTTGCAGACATCGTATGGTTTCTTGAATATTTTATAGCAGTGGAAGATTTGAATTTAAGAACACTATCAATCAGAGAAATAGAAGTTGGGCGGCAGTTTGTTTTTGTGAGTTTCATGTGCGTATGTTTCATGAGTTATGCGTGGTTGAGCAACTATCCATTATCTTTAGATTAGGTTTTGTAGAGAAAATTTAGGGAAAGTGGGTTTAAAATATGTAACTTCTTTTGTTTTAAGAAATATCCCAACAAACGTGGGACTTTATGTAGATGTAAACTAAATTGAAAATTTTAAACTTTGTGAACTTCTTTAAACAAATAAAAAAAAACACAAAAAACGTAAAAAAAAGAGAGCAGTTTTTTAGGTTTAACGAATTAAAAAAAATATCCCAACAAACGTAGGATTGTAAACTAAATTGGAAGTTTCAAGCGTAGTGTACTTCTTTTAAAAAAGAAAAAAACGGTTTCTTTAAACATGGCCTCCTTTTGCGTTGGAGGTTTTTAAACTATTTTTAAACATGACACCCATATCACCAACAAAGTTAGACGACATACAATCAAAAGTTGCCTCCTCGTTTTCTTTCACCTTTGCCATGCTATTCAGAGGGAATGCAATCTAAAAATTGATAGGTAGATTGATTCAAATATGTTTTGCCTCAAAATCACAAGTTAAATATATTCCTATTTAAATTAATCTTCAAAAAATAGCATTTTGTATCATTCATCTGATCTTATCTTTAAAAATCAATTAGAATTATGCTGAGGCAAATGTAATTAATATGACCGCAATAATTTTAGCTCAAACATTACATGTGTTAAACAATTAATTAAATAAATACAATTACAATTTCAAACCTAATAAATTGAGTGAACTGCCATAAATTTCGAACTCAAACTAGTAATGTTCAAATTTTGTATTCGCCCCTATATTATGATGTTGTATTAGCTTGAGGTTAAATTTAGGACCCGTTTGACCATAGACTTTGTCAGAATATATTTAGGTTTTTTTTTCCGGTAAATACATGTTTGGCCATAGATTTTATCTATATTTTGGCTAATTCCCAAAATCAGCTCAAGAACTGATTTTGGCCCAAAATATCACTATTGCATTTTTTAAAAATTGCCCAAAACTTTTGTATTTTATAAAAGAGCCCACCATTTATTATTTTGTAACAACGCTGTTTCGTTTTCTCGGTCATCTGATAATTTATTATGTTATTCATTATAAAAATAATAATTTTGTACCAAATTTATTTATGTTCAGGACTATGGTTTGCAATAATATAATGAATGTTATTGATAAAGGTACTGTTGGGTATTTGTGACAATTTTTAAAACTTATGGGTATAAGTCATGTTTCATATTTTTTCAAAAAAAAAAAGTAATATATGTTTTGAAAACTTATGTCCAATCACATTTTCATCTTCAAAACCAAACTTCAACCAAATCAAATTTTTCGAACAAATTTGGGAATCTATAGCCAAACCTACCTTAGTATCCAAATATTGACATACTGCATTATATGACGTACCATGTGCATTTCTAGGTTGTACTTCAAAAAATCCAATCTAAATAAACACCAGCAGCTCCCAAAAAGCTCTCATTTTCCAAAAATGGCCTCCGTCCCTCTCCTTCGTTTCTCTCTCCATCCACCTTCCAAAACCCTAACCCCCAAAACCCACCACCCCCACCTACTCCTACCCCACCCCCTCAAACCCATCCTCCCCAAATTCGTCCAAACCCAGGCCCAAACCCGAACTCAAACCAAGCTCAATTCCATCTCCGCCACCTACAACCCAATCCCCGCCACAGACCGCTTAATCTCCGCCGTAGCTTACTTTCTCCCCTTTTTCAACGGCCTTCAATACGGCCGTTTCTTATTCTCTCAATACCCTTCCCTAACTCTCCCATTTCAGCCAATTCTTCCACTTCTCTCACTCTACCGTTCAATCCCATACGCTAGCTTTGTCACGTTCTTCGCCCTCTACTTGGGAATTGTACGGAACGAGAGTCTAAACCGTTACGCCCGTTTCAATGCGCTTCAAGCGGTTGTACTTGACGTTTTATTGGTGGTACCTATGTTGATTCAGCGGATATTTTCTCCGGGTCAATCTGGAATTGGGCTGAAACTTACAATGATGATGCATAATGGGCTTTTTGTTTTTGTTGTGGGCTGTTTTGTTTATGGGCTTGTTAGTTGTATCCTTGGGAAAACTCCTTACTTGCCTTTTGTTACTGAAGCTGCTAATAGGCAAATGTAAGTTTTTTTGTTTGTTTGTTGTTCTATGGAGATGCAGGAACGTTTTGTTATATGTTTTTTAATTTCTTTTGGTACTTAATATTTGGAAATGAAATGAAAGGAATTTTGTCCATATGTTGTATTTTTTTTTAATGTCAATTGTTACGTGGTCAATTGATCATCATTTGGTTCAAGTAAATTTGAATATTTTAAGGTAGGAAACTTGCTACTTTAATCCATTACAAATGCTGCTTTAGTTATTAGGAGATCATTTCCTCTTTTAAGGTCTCATGAAATGTTTCATTTTTGGGGACTTTACAATTTGTGGTCTAAAACTTATTCTCAACCAGTAAGTATCTTGGTAGAGAACTTCTATTATTATTATTATACTTGAACTTGTATTTTATTTTATTTTATTTTGGTAATGATGATGATATGTGCTGAGGTTAATGAAAGGAATGAGAATTTATATCTCTAACTTATTTGGACTGTGGTGCAGTAATAGTAGTAGTGGTGGTAGTTTTTGTAGTATCATGAATTGAACTTGGCTAATGAGAGAGTACATATCAAACCTCATAAATCAAATATGCAATGTCTGGTAATTAAAATGTTAGAAATGTTAAAAAGATATGTCATCATCATTGATCCATCAAGACAAAACCAATTTTCCTAACTTTTATTGCAAGTCACTTGTCTGAAGCATCACTGAGCGAGAGTGAGGCTAACGTTAGTAGACGATAGTGCTGACACCTGAGAAAGTATGATGGTGTTCGGACCAATTTGCGCACATATTGACTATTTTATCGACGAACATAACTTCCGCATGCCTCCATTATTTTATTGGTACGTGTTACCTTTCACCAGTATTGATATTAGATAACTCTGTCTGCTGCCGAGGCTCAAGGCTGATGAAAAGAAATGACCTAGTGTTCTTTGTGTCCTCGCACCACTTTATCCATATGCAAGCTCATCCGGAGACCACAAGCTTCGCTTTGTATGGAAATCATGGTGGGTCTTACACCCAGGGGCGGATGCACCTTGGTCGAAGCGGTGTCTCCGACACCGCTTCGATGGAAATCTTTAATAAATATATGTATCTAATTAATATGTAAATACAAGATATGATACAAAATGATTAAAAGGACAATACTAGGAAACAGTTCGCTCTTCAGCCTGCCTGGTTAAGTGCCTCAGACTTTTTTTATAGAGGTCGTGAGTTCGAATCTCTAGCTGTTTGAATGTTATAAAATTTTGAGCACCATGACAAAAAGTTCCGCTAAAATATATTTTTGCCAACTTAAAACCCTATTTTTAAAAAACTACTCATTCTCCACATTTGCAATTTCTGAAAATAGGGCATGCTGCTTGTGTTTCCATTATAAGTCACCTTGATACTTTTTTCTTTCTCGACGATAAAGTTGAGTAATAGTACTAATTTACTGAATCAAACGGTAGTTGATTTTTTGAATGGTTATTTGGTGCCTTAAATTAATATTATTTCTAATAAAGTTATTATAAATAAATTTCAAAAAGTGAATACTCTGTATAGACTTATAGTAATATACTTGAATTGCATTTTATTATTATAATATGTTTTGTTAATATGATGTCGTTATATAAAGATTTGTTTACTTATTCACTTTTTTATCGACACCGCTTATGAAAAGTTCTGCGTACGCCCCTGCTTACCCCAGCAACGTCATTACACTATATTCAGGTCATGCAGAGAGATCAAATAAATGTAGATAATTTCTCATGTTGCAGACCTTTCTTGGCTAGCTCAAGGTTGTGCCCTCAAGAGATTCACATTTTAGTGACCTCAACGGCCAAACTTATATACTCCTAATCTATAATCCAAGCACTGAAATTTCAGCAATGTACTCAAAAGTTCCGAACCCTGAGCCTGTGTCCAGGACCGGCAGTTGTGCATCATGCCTATTAGCCATAGACATTCCTCAACTGTACAGCCATATTTATATTTGTTGCTGTCCAATGTATCATGGAGAACATAAATGTTTCTCTATTCTCGTGCATAGATACATTGCTGAAGGGCCGAACTTCAAGTGATGAGAAAACTGCAATTTGTTCATCATACAAAGCCAACATCAGAGGCATAATCAATAAATGTATCCTTCTCGTGCAGCCCACTGAAATATAGGGCTCGTAACTTGGAAATCGTCTGAAAACCATGTCAATGCGACCATCGATTTGCCATTGTTTTCCAGCACCTGAAAGCAAACTATAGAGTGCAGAAAATGTGATTTATCGACAACTCTTGCAAGTGTACGACTCTTAAGACCTTTAATAGTGCCAAAGTTTCATCACATTGATACTACCATGACTTGAGTTGCTAAAGACTCGCAACAAGTAGCTGCCCCAATTATACTGTACTCCAACCAACTTCTTTCCTCACTTTCCTTTCCTTCATTATTTTCCTCACCATTTCAACCTCTTCCCACATTCCTACAGAACTGTATAGGTCTGAGATTGCTACATAGTACCCATCATTTTCCGGGTCAGAGTCAATGGCATGTTTTGCAATTCTTATACCCTTCTCAACCTGACAGTGAATTTTACAAGAACCAAGTAAAGAACCCCAGATAGCTGAATCAGGAGCAATTGGCATGGACAAAACCAAAGCTTCAGCATCATCCAAATTACCAGAACGACCTAAAAGATCGGCCATACAAGCGTAGTGCTTCAGTGTAGGCATCAAAGAATAATCTTTCATTCTGCTAAATATGGACTTTCCTTCTTCAACCAATCCTGCATGAGCACAAGCTGAGAGAACAGCAAGAAAAGTCAGTTCATTTGGCTTATTTTCCGACTGTTCCATCTGTTTGAAAATTTCTGTAGCAGAATTTGCTTCTCCATACATAGCATAGCCTGAGATCAGTACGTTCCAAGAGACGACATCTCTCTTATCCATTGAATCAAATATTTCTCTGGATCTTGTTAGCTGTCCACATTTCGCGTACATATCAGTCAAAGCAGTAGCAAGCAAAGTATTCTTTTCAAACCCAACTTCCTTGATGTATTCATGAATTTTCTCTCCTTTTTCCAAGGACGAAATATGAGAACAAGCAGAGAGCAAAATCAGCAGCGTTGCAATAGTAGGCTTGTAGCTTTCTGCAATCATCTTATTGAATAGGCCATAGGCCTCTGTAAATTTTCCACAACTAATATAGGAAGTCATCATTGTGTTCCACGTGACAACATCCTTATTAGTCATCATACAAAAGAGTCTCCAAGATAAACTCAGGTTCTTGCTTCTTCCATACATATCTATTAGAGAATTGGTAACAGAAACATTTTCAAGCATCAGACTTTTAACAACATGGCAATGCAGAGACAGCCCTAAATGGAATTCTTCCAACCGGGAGCAAGAAGAAATTACAGATATCAAGCTGTTGACGTCACATTCAATTCCCAAATGTTGCATTTCTCTGAATAAATTAATGCACTTGCCTTCTAACCCAGCCTTGAAATAGCCAACCACCATCATATTCCAGGATTCTGTGGTTTGTCCAGTTCCTCCATCAAATATCTTCTCTGCCAAATTCATGAGTCTAAGCTTAAAATACATGGCCAATAATGTATTACAGACCATATGATCGTCAACATAGTTTCTTCTCAAGATGAATCCATGGAAAGCCTTAGCTTCAAAAGTCCTCATGGCATTACCTAGACCAGAAAGCACACAACTAATTACCATCCCATCTGGGGTTATCCCACTGGCCTGCATTTTCAAGAACATATCAATGCATTCGAAAATACACTCAAACTTTGCATAAGCAGCAATTATCGACGTCCAGGAAAACAAATCCTTCTCATCAACCTCACAAAACGAACTATATGTTTCTTCAAGCGAACCACATTTCGAGTACATTGACAGAAGAGAACACTGAACAACTTGATGACTACCAAAACCAGACTTAACTGTCAGCCCATGCAAGCATTTCCCTTCTACAAATGCACCTAAGTTTCCACAAGCTTGAAATCCACCCTCTAACGTCCGAAAATTAGGCCGTACCTCACTTTCCCCCTCCTTATGCATCAAACAAAGATACTCCAAGCCCTTCTCACTCTCCCCATTCTCCACATACCCTTTTACAATTGCAGTCCAAGAAACCACATCTCTCACAGTAATTTCATCAAACACATCAGCAGCATACTCCATAAACCCGCATTTTGAGTACATATAAACCAAAGATGATCCAACAGCAGCATTATTACCGTGAAAAAGATTCAATTTTGAGACTAACCCATGAATCTTTTTGCCATAATAAATCAACCCAAGTTCAGCACAAGCAGAAACAACAATGGGAATCGTAAACTGGTTAGGCAGAGCATTAAAACCCCGCATATTGGAGTAAAACTCAAGAGCTTCTGAATAATAGCCATTGGAGAAATAAGCTTTTATAATTGAATTCCAAAGAAAAGGGTCTTTAGAACTGATTAAAGCAAACACTTTTTTCGAAGAAATGAGGTGGTGTTTGTTAGAAGCGTATAAAGATATAAGCTTTGCTGCTATGTAAACGTTGTTTGTGTGTCCTGTTGTGATTATGAAAGCGTGGGATTGATGAAGCTTTTTGAGGTCTGAGGTTTTATAGGAGAGGAATGTATTGAGTCGATGGTGAAGGTAGTGGGAAGTTGTTTCAGTGGGAAATTCAATGGAACTTGAGTAGCAGAGTTTGTGAAGTTTAGTTCTGAACATGGGGAGAGTTTAAAATGAGACAATGCAAGCAAAAAGAGGAACGTTTATTGTAGTTGTGGAATTGTGCTAATAGAATGTTAATTGGTCTTTAATATTTGTGATCTATACTTTGAGTTTTCAATAGGAGAAAATGCATAAATACCCTTTTAAACTTGTTCGGGAAAATCATTTACACACCTTAACTTTACGGGTGTCCTAACAACCCACTATCCTTATCTAAACTAAATTTAATACCTCTTTCAAAATATCGAATCAGTCTTGTGGTGGACTGTGTTAACACGCGCCATGTATCAAATACAGCACCATTTTGTTTCTTTTTTATACTTTTTCTTTCCTTTTTCCACTCTTTTTTTTCATTTCATCTTCTCCACCTTCCTTATCATTATTTTCGCAGCCCGCCACCATGGAAAGCAGTCACAACCATAACCTCCCTTAAACCTATAAACTCTATCTCTGAAAAATCAGAACCACCTCCCCTACCATTCCACTTAAACATCTCTAATTTGACCATATTTTCGTAAAAATTGCACGGGGCACCCTATTTGGTCGCCCCCATTTAACCTATATCCATTTTTTTTAAAGTTTTAACTTGTACCCACTTTTTAAACAACTTCGGCCCCCTTTCTCCTCCTCCTTCTCCTCCTTCGTTTTCTTCTTTCTTCTTCTACAACGATGACTTCAACATTGCTCTCTTTGATTAATGAAGCTAAAGCAAATATACTGAGGACTTCCACTTGGATTATTATAACATTAAAAATCTGTCACGACCCCAAACCCGGTCGTGATGGCGCCCAACACAACTGCTAGGCAAGCCCGACCAATTATACTCTCAACCCGAGCGTAGAGCTCAAAACCATTTATTTAAAAATCATTAACAGCGAAGAAACCAAAATATAGCTGATAGATATAAAACAACCCGAATATCAACAATACAGAGCAACCTCCCAAAGATCTGGGGGTCATGAGTCTAGAGCCTCTACCAGAATAGCATAATAATACTGTAATACTACATAGTCTGAAGTACGCGGATAATCAAATAACAGGAACTAGGGGGAGGAGTCGGGTCCTGCGGACGCCAGGCAGCTACCTCGACAACTCCGAATGAAAACTCTGAAGAACAGCAATAAGCTCAACTAGCTCCTGAGGTATCTGGATCTGCACACATGGTGCAGGGAGTAAAGTGAGTACTTCCAACTCAGTGGTAATGGACATGAATAATGACATTGAAAGTAAGAAATCCCAATATACGACAAAGTAAAGCTACAACAGTATTTCTTCACATTTAACAGTGTAACATCAATAAGTATTAACAGATAGAGCAGATAAGGTTCGATGCATGAATGCAATGCAAATGCACATGACCGCTACGACGCGTAGCCCGATCCATTTGGGTACCCGCGCTCACTGTGGGGGTTCAGACTCCGGAGGGGCTCCTACAGCCCAAGCGCAATATCATAGTAACATACGCTGCGGCGTGCAGCCCGATCCACTATCAGTCCAGCTATATGCATGCAAGCCACACAGGCACAGTCAACTTACCAGTTTTAGTTCCAATTATCAGTAATTATCAATTAGGTGTTTGAAACCTTAGAATTTTGCTAGTCATTTTAGGACAAATGTTTAGCTCAGGACTGATATCATGAAAACATGCTATAAATCACAGAAACAGTGATAATAATCCCTACGGGATCCAAATAACCGGCACGCAGCCCAAATATATCCATAACCATCCAAGTAGGAGGTTTACCAGCTAATTTATAGCCAACAACACAGTACAACATCACTCGGGCGGACTAAGCCATAGTCCCCAATCACATTCGACCCCGCACTCACCGTAGAATACGTGTCTCGCCTCAATATAGCGTCACAGTGTGATATACCGGGGTTTCAAACCCTCAGGTCATCATCCACATCTATTACTCACCTCGAACCGGCCACGAGACTAGTCCGCTAAGCCTTTCCCTCTTGAATCAACCTCCTCGGGTGCCGAATCTGATCAAAATCACAAGGAATACATTAAAATAGGCTAATGGAACATAACCCAATCGAAAGAACTCGAAAAACACCCAAAAACACGAAGTTGGCAAAACCCGAGCCCCGGTCCCACTTCTCGAAAAATTACGAAATTTACATTTCCGGAATCCTCGTCTCACCACGAGTCCATACATACCAAATACACAAGAATCGGAGTCCATTTGACCCCTCAAATCGCCAATTTAGACTCTCTTAGGCTTCAAGCCCTAACCTCCATTTTTACCCTTTAATTCCTTGAATTTTCAGTGTTTAATCCTTGTTTTTATACCCTAACAACATTATTTGAGGCTACAAGTTCATACCTGATGGAATCTCCTTTGAAATCTCTCCAAATCGCCCAAAATCGCCTCTTCCCGAAGTCCCAAAATGTTTTTCTAACTTTTGAAATTTTGAACCCACTGTTCATTAAACCCTCAGCATTTTCCGCTTCTGCGGTCTTAAGCCGCTTATGCGGTTGCCGCCTATGCGATCCCAATGACCGCTTATGCGGTCTCTACAATAATCCCAGGACCGCTTCTGCGGTCGCTTACCGCATCTGCGGTGTCCGCTCTTGCGGAGAAACTTCCGCTTTTGCGGTAACTGCCCAGGCCCTCAAGGGCCGCTTTTGCGATCTCCCTACCGCATCTGCAGAACCGCTTAAGCGGCTCCTTTTCCGCAGATGCGGAAATACCAGAAGCCTCAAAAATCTGCTGCAACACCAAACATTCCAACTTCCGATTAACCATCCGAATTCACCCCGAGGCCCCCGGGACCCCAACCAAAAACACCAACACATCCTAAAACCTCATTCAAACTTGCTCCAATCCTCAGAACACGTCAAACAACACTAAAACCATTAATTTACATCGGATTCAAGCCTAAGTTTCTTAAAAACTTCCGCAATACGCATTTGATCGAAAACCCGACCAAACGACGTCCGAATGACCTGAAAATTTGCAGACATATCCAAAATCACCTAACGAAGCTACAACAACTCTCGGAATTCCATTCTGACCCTCGGATCAAATTCTCACCCATCAACCGGAATTCGCCAAAATACTAACCTCGCCAATTCAAGCCTAATTCTACACCGGGCCTCCAAAATCAATTCCGATCGCACTCCCAAGTCACAAATCATCCCCCGAAGCTAATCAATCACCGGAAATCACATCCGAGCCTTCTAACTCATAAGTCAACGTCCGGTTGACCTTTCCAACTTAAGCCTTCGTTAAAGAGACTAAGTGTCTCATCTCCTATCCAAACCAATTCAATTCAACTATAACTCACTCGTTGCTGGTAATGAAACATGAAGAAGCAGTAAATGGGGGAAACGGGTCTGTAATACATGAGACGACGGGTCGGGTCGTCACAAAATCCCAAATCAAGACACAATAAAAGTTCTTTGAAATTTCACTGTCTCCCACTTGGGTTGCTTTTGAATGATTCTTCTTCTCTCCATTTTGAGTATCTCTTTTCTGTCATTTTAAATTCCTATAGCTGATTTTATTTGATCACAGGCTCGATTAGCCAGTGTTGGACTTTCAAAAACCATAGCAGAGCTTCGAAATATCACTGGTAAACCACAAACAGAGAAGAAAAAACATAACAAAATTGACTACTTCTCCACTCATTTGCGTCGTTCCAAACGATCAAAAGGAGGTAATGAATCCAAGGTTGAGAAGAGCAAGGCTGCAGAGACTAATAAGCCGAAGAGGCCTACAACATGCTGAAGTTAATCAAATATAGAACAAAAACTTCAGCTCTAGAGCTGAAGTTCCCCAGTTACAAAAACAAAAACTTCAGCTCTAGAGCTGAAGTTCGCCAGTTACAAAACAAAAACTTCAGCTCTAGAGATGAAGTTCGCCAGTTACAAAACAAAAACTTCAGCTCTAGAGCTGAACTTCAGGCCCGGCTACTAGAATGCTGAAGTTTTGCGTGATTGCCTTCGCTACTTCAGCCCCGTATGCTGAAGTTTTGCCAAAAAGCGGTTACGTTTGCAATTTTTTTTGCAAAGCGGGCACAAGTTAAAACGTGACACAAAAAGCGGGTATAGATGCAAATGCCCCCATATTTCCTTCACATCATCTCACCAAAGAAAACCCACACACCTATATCGAAGAGAAAAGGAGAGAAAATTCCTTGTACGAAAAATGGTATTGGCGAACATCAAGCTCTCCAATCAAGTATTAAAATTATTCCAACCTAAATTCATGACTCAATTGCTTAAGAGAACTTATGTTTCTATCAAATCGAGGAGATTAAAGGGACAAAATATGAGCAATGAAATGGAGTTTGTAAAGGTAGGTGAATATGGCGGAGGAAACAGAGGAATAGGAATACAGATTCAACAAGAAAAGAGAAGCAAAAAATAAAACATGACTTAGTTTCAAAAAATGGGGAGGAAGAGGGTGACAATGGTTATGTTAAAATGAAGAAAGAGAAAAAGAAACGAAAAAGAAAAGAAAAATGAATAAGAAAAGAGAAAAAATTAGTATTAAGTTTAATTAGTTAGAGTATCCAATAGGAAAGTAACACCTGGACAATTAAATTAGTTTTAAGCTGTTTTTTTTTTTTTTGACTTATGCGCATCTACAAAATGAACTACACTTTTCATGCCAGGTCATCACTCAAAGGTATTAAATTTAGTTTAGATAAGAATAGTGGGGTGTTAGGATACCCTTAAAGTTTAGGTGTGTAAATGATTTTTCCTCACAAGTTTAATAGGTACTTTATGCATTTTCTCTTTTCAATAGTCTATTTTGTTATGGCATGTTTGGATGGTCGTTACCCATGGTTTCACAATGTACCATATTGTATTGTATTGTATTGTATGGTATTATATAGTATTAATGAGTACAATGTTTGGATAAACTATATCGTTTGTTGTAGTTTAATAATATTTTATTATTTGGTTTGACTGCATGGTACTGTATAATGGGCAGAGGCGGATCCAAGATTTAAACCCTATGGGTTCAGTCTTTAAGATTTTTAGCAATGACTCATTATATTTTAAAAGTTATGGGTTCAAATCTACTATTTGTTGCAATTTTAGTAGATTTTACACATAAATTTATGCTGCGCATTGAAAATTACGGGTTCAGTTAAACCCGTCACCTATACGCTACATACGCCCCTGATAATGGGTAAATGAAATAAGCAACCATGCAAAAACCACCAAATCCGTGGTTACAAAAATCGAGCTATTTTATGATTATATAACAACGGAGTTACAATGGGTTTACAACACCATATAATATTATTTTAAGAACAATAGAAAAAATTAATTACATATAAATACTGGTCAATGAACTATTCTTAAAAGTTAAAATGATAAAGTGACCTAATAATTCTCAAGATTAACAAATTAGTTGAATTAGTAAGCAATAGCAAGAATCCGTTGTAGTCTAGGTGGTTAGGATACTCGGCTCTCACCCGAGAGACCCGGGTTCAAGTCCCGGCAACGGAATTTATCTTTTTATTTTATTTTTTTGGAGTCCACTTTTAAGTTTTCCGAGAAAAAAGGGTGCACTTTATAGATTTATCTTAAAATTTCAACCATGAATTGTTTTCACTTTTGTTAGAACACCGAAACAATTTGTTTAAAGGATACCATTGTTAAAATATCATGGTATAGCCAGTTTTCACACTGGTCAATGAAAAATAACCAGCGTTTATTAAGTCAATGAAAAATAGCCACTATTTTGCTGCAACAGGGACCGGTCCAGTATAATATACGGGAGTTCTGGTGCATTTGTGTACGAACTCCAGCATATTATGCTGGACCGGTATACTTTGCTAACTCCTGTAAAATTTGCGGGAGACTGGAGCACCAGTGCTCCAAACTCCAGTATATTATACTGGACAATTATACTTGCTGGAACTCCTGTAAAATTTGCGGGAGTTCCAGCATAGTTATCCTGGAACTCCCGTAAAATTTACGGGAGTTCAAGCATACTTATGCTGGAACTCCCGTAAAATTTGCGGGCGTATTTTTCGGATTTTGAACAGTGTTTTCACTCAGATTTAAAGTGGCTAATTTTCGATGACTTTTGAAACTTGGCTATTTTTCAACGACCAGTGGTAAATCTGGTAAACCACTGGTAAAAACATAACAAAATTGACTACTTCTCCACTCATTTGCGTCGTTCCAAACGATCAAAAGGAGGTAATGAATCCAAGGTTGAGAAGAGCAAGGCTGCAGAGACTAATAAGCCGAAGAGGCCTACAACATGCTGAAGTTAATCAAATATAGAACAAAAACTTCAGCTCTAGAGCTGAAGTTCGCCAGTTACAAAACAAAAACTTCAGCTCTAGTGCTGAAGTTCGCCAGTTACAAAACAAAAACTTCAGCTCTAGAGATGAAGTTCGCCAGTTACAAAACAAAAACTTCAGCTCTAGAGCTGAACTTCAGGCCCGGCTACTAGAATGCTGAAGTTTTACGTGATTGCCTTCGCTACTTCAGCCCCGTATGCTGAAGTTTTGCCAAAAAGCGGTTACGTTTGCAATTTTTTTTACAAAGCGGGCACAAGTTAAAACGTGACACAAAAAGCGGGTATAGATGCAAATGCCCCCATATTTCCTTCACATCATCTCACCAAAGAAAACCCACACACCCATATCGAAGAGAAAAGGAGAGAAAATTCCTTGTACGAAAAATGGTATTGGCGAACATCAAGCTCTCCAATCAAGTATTAAAATTATTCCAACCTAAATTCATGACTCAATTGCTTAAGAGAACTTATGTTTCTATCAAATCGAGGAGATTAAAGGGACAAAATATGAGCAATGAAATGGAGTTTGTAAAGGTAGGTGAATATGGCGGAGGAAACAGAGGAATAGGAATACAGATTCAACAAGAAAAGAGAAGCAAAAAATAAAACATGACTTAGTTTCAAAAAATGGGGAGGAAGAGGGTGACAATGGTTATGTTAAAATGAAGAAAGAGAAAAAGAAACGAAAAAGAAAAGAAAAATGAATAAGAAAAGAGAAAAAATTAGTATTAAGTTTAATTAGTTAGAGTATCCAATAGGAAAGTAACACCTGGACAATTAAATTAGTTTTAAGCTGTTTTTTTTTTTGTCTTATGCGCATCTACAAAATGAACTACACTTTTCATGCCAGGTCATCACTCAAAGGTATTAAATTTAGTTTAGATAAGAATAGTGGGGTGTTAGGATACCCTTAAAGTTTAGGTGTGTAAATGATTTTTCCTCACAAGTTTAATAGGTACTTTATGCATTTTTTCTTTTCAATAGTCTATTTTGTTATGGCATGTTTGGATGGTCGTTACCCATGGTTTCACAATGTACCATATTGTATTGTATTGTATTGTATGGTATTATATAGTATTAATGAGTACAATGTTTGGATAAACTATATCGTTTGTTGTAGTTTAATAATATTTTATTATTTGGTTTGACTGCATGGTACTGTATAATGGGCAGAGGCGGATCCAAGATTTAAACCCTATGGGTTCAGTCTTTAAGATTTTTAGCAATGACTCATTATATTTTAAAAGTTATGGGTTCAAATCTACTATTTGTTGCAATTTTAGTAGATTTTACACATAAATTTATGCTGCGCATTGAAAATTACGGGTTCAGTTAAACCCGTCACCTATACGCTACATACGCCCCTGATAATGGGTAAATGAAATAAGCAACCATGCAAAAACCACCAAATCCGTGGTTACAAAAATCGAGCTATTTTATGATTATATAACAACGGAGTTACAATGGGTTTACAACACCATATAATATTATTTTAAGAACAATAGAAAAAATTAATTACATATAAATACTGGTCAATGAACTATTCTTAAAAGTTAAAATGATAAAGTGACCTAATAATTCTCAAGATTAACAAATTAGTTGAATTAGTAAGCAATAGCAAGAATCCGTTGTAGTCTAGGTGGTTAGGATACTCGGCTCTCACCCGAGAGACCCGGGTTCAAGTCCCGGCAACGGAATTTATCTTTTTATTTTATTTTTTTGGAGTCCACTTTTAAGTTTTCCGAGAAAAAAGGGTGCACTTTATAGATTTATCTTAAAATTTCAACCATGAATTGTTTTCACTTTTGTTAGAACACCGAAACAATTTGTTTAAAGGATACCATTGTTAAAATATCATGGTATAGCCAGTTTTCACACTGGTCAATGAAAAATAACCAGCGTTTATCAAGTCAATGAAAAATAGCCACTATTTTGCTGCAACAGGGACCGGTCCAGTATAATATACGGGAGTTCTGGTGCATTTGTGTACGAACTCCAGCATATTATGCTGGACCGGTATACTTTGCTAACTCCTGTAAAATTTGCGGGAGACTGGAGCACCAGTGCTCCAAACTCCAGTATATTATACTGGACAATTATACTTGCTGGAACTCCCGTAAAATTTGCGTACATCACTACCTAAAAACTCCTCCAACACTTCGCCCCACTGTCACTGGCTGACAATTTGTATGTCAAACACTTCTTCCTCGGTTAGAGCTCGGGAATTGACTCATCTCCATGTATCAGGTGTTAGGAGAAATCTCTTCATCAGCATAAATCATTTCGCATTGGTGGTGGCGATTTTGGACCGGCCGGAACTCCATTTGCGGCCACCTTGGTGCTCATCGGAAGATTGCAGGAGGTTTGGGGATGGACGATGACATGGTGAATGGCCTGAAAATTTGTAAAATGGCCTGGTACCACTCTTTCTCCGCTGAAAGCTTTTGAGGCTTTTCCACCGGAGGTGATGGCTGCTCGGTGTGCGGCGCGATGACGGGCAATGGATTGTCAGTGGTGAAGGGCTCTATGTTATTCGATTGAGCTCAACTGAAATGGGGTTCTGTTGGGGTTTAACTTGGTGGGGTGTTAATTAATGACTTGCAGTTGACATGGCAGCTCATGGGAAAGGAATTGAGGTCAGCTGCCACAGGTCCAAATTTCAGGGTTTAGGTGGGGGTAATTTTTAAAAATTCAATTACGGTAAGGGACAAAGAAGGACAAAAAGTTGCTAACGGGTGGCACAAAACCAAAAACAATAGTTATAGAGGGGCAATTTCTGAACCCTTCGCCCAATAGATTATTTTGACGTGTGACTTCATTTGTCCTTTTATGTAGTAATGTTTAATATAAGTTTAATCTTATTCTGTGTCGGGACAAATTTAAAATAGCATAGATTATGTTTTAATTATTAGTTGAATCAAACCTTGAAAGAACATCCTATAACAATTTATCACTTTAAATTAGAATCTATAATCACATGTGCTTAAACAACCTGGATGTTCTAATAACATTAGTTTGTTATGTTAATATCATCAACAATTAATAAATAAATTACCCAACTCCATTCAATGCTAATTGCCATTTTAACTGTTTTTTTCATATCCGTACCTAAGGGCTGAACTATTGGTTTCATTTAAGTAGAAATAAAAAAATGGCTCTCTTACCCATTTGTGTAAGTTTTAGTCGACAAAAGTTTCCCAGTACTTATGCTATAGAGATAGGAGATATATCAGCAGGAAAAGGCTGAGATTATGCACAAATTGGGCTCAAATCCACTGTATTTATTTAAATAATAAAAACATTAAGTTCGCCTCCCGGTCTTGAAACTTCCGAGACAAATTTAAGCTATTCCAAACAACATTACGGTTTAATGAATTTTAGTAGTCCCAATTTATGTGTTTACCATAATTCAAGAATATGACTTTGATAATAATGATAAGTACTCCTCTTTGATATAACACACTGTTCCAACAAGAAAATAATAGTGTCACTGGAAAGCATACAGGATTTTCTACTGCACGTCCAACCCCATCAATATATGGTCAAAATGGTTAGAGGTAGTACACCACGGGTTCAGTAGTATCAGACTACCTTGGATATGAACATGCCTTACTAATAACGATTGATATTGAACGAGGACAAAGTGTCAATCAGATAATCAATAATAAGAAATAGGACAGCAATGTGCGTTAACTCTGTCACTTATTGCAACTTTTGACTATCTGTCCTTAAGAATATTAAGGTAATATTGTTGACCATAAGTACATTTCAAAGTCAGAAAAAATTTGAAACAAAATTAATGGGGTTTTTTGACCCACAGTTACCCACATAAAAATAAAACTATTTACCCTTCTACCATTTATTTTCTACCCATGAAACCTTAATACTTTTCTACCCATAGTAATGTGTTGTGGGTGAATTTTTCTTATTCTCAATTTCTTTTTTTATTTTCTATGCCTTCTTTTCTTTTTTTCCTTTTTTTCCTTTCTTTTCTCCTTCTTTTTTTCTTCAGTTTTCCTATTTTTTTTTATTTTTCTCTTTTATTCGTTATTTTTCCCAAATCGTATTATTGATATTTTTACCATAATATTTCACACTCAATTTGACTCTCTTCTTATTTTTTTATTTTTATTTTTTTTTCTTTATTTCTTGTTCCTGTTCAACTTCCACTGATTGGCTATACATAACCTATCCCCTTCCCTACAAATACATAGTACATACGCTACATTAGCAGATTAACACCAAACCAGTGATGGAGCAAAGAAAGGCATAATCTAAGGCCACTAAATCTCCATATATACTAGTTAGAATAGAAGAAATAATAATAAAAATATGTTGGAAAATGCAATAAAAAATATAAGTAGCAAAAAAAGACTTCTAGTACCATTATGATACCAATATGGTATTATCATTTTTAATACAACAGAGTATATGATGCTCCTAGAAAATATTGCTACAACTATCCTGTGACTATACTATTTACACAAACATTTAAAGGAAACAATAACAAGTATGGAGAAATTACATTGCTCGCGTTGAAAGCTAAATATTTGGCTAAGCAATGTGCTCATCCATATACTAACATGCATATAGGTGTATGGGTTCGTTCCAACAATTGCCTATAATTTAAAACTATTACATAAAGACACATTAATCGTATATTGTTAGCACAAAAAAATTCAGCACTGCAAATCACGTTCCATATAAATAATTTCAAAAGTAGAATTTACTTAAAATGCAGCCAAAACAACCAAAAAAATGTTTCAAAAACTACGATATTGATACCAATTAATGGCAATATAAACTATACAACAAATGATACACAGTTTACTGGTTAATTACCGACAACTATAGTGATATACTTACTTATTACATAACACCACATGCATTATAAGAGAAAAGAAATAAAAAAAATTGGTATACCACAAATTAAGTATAATAAATATTTCAAGATATTGTACAGTTAATATTATCTATTATTAAAATAAAATCAAATATTGAGTAATATAAATGCAGCTAAACAATCACCAAAAACATGAAAATCAACTAGCATATTGATACCAATATAGGTCTAATAATTAGCTATAGCTAATAGGGTATATTAGTGAATGAATTGTATACCAAAATGTATATGTTTACTATTGAGTTATAGAATACAAATTCGTCTTCTTCTCTTGTTCAACTATATTCAACCCAAACTTCTAAAATCTACTACAAAATCTCCACCAAATTGACTTAAAATCTTAAGATACAACCTCCAATCAAACTTGCCAAACAAAACCCATATAGGATCGAATCCAAAATAATTTAAAAACTCAGAACAAACCAAGTTATGAGTTTCAAGCTTCAAGGTCCGTCAATGGTGTATTTGAATTTTGTACAATAAATCTCCAAAAACCAGTTGGGTGAAGAGAAAGAATTGTTTTTGTTAACATACATCTTTTCTTTGTTTGAATCAATGAATTATTTTTTAATTGAATACACAAAGAGAGCCCTCTAGTGTTGTGTCGATTTTTTTTTTTTATATATAACAGGGAGTGCCAAGAGTGAATGATTTCTTTCCATCAGAAGGCTCAACTGCGAAGCTTACTGGTGTATACAGAAAGTATTATAATCTCTAAATAGCAAGATTTGGATTTTTGATTGGCTAAATTTAGATTGTCCGTTTTGCTTCAAATGAAGAAAAAGAGCAGAGTGGGGTAAAGAGTGAGAGGAAACCAGTTGAGATGAGGGACAAGCTGGCACCGTGATTCTAATGATTACTCCCTCATATTATTGTGAAAATAACGGGTAAATAGTTTGGGCAGCACGTGTAGGAGTAGTAAATAGTTTGAGCCTGGGCATTAAAGGGTAAATAGTTTGGAATTAATAGGTATAAAGTGAGATTTTCTCTAAATTAATGATTAAGAGTAAAACAGGAAAAAAACTATTGTCTTTCTTCTTGATTAGTTATAAGTGGACAAGTAAAAGTAAAAATGTATATTTAATATATTGGACAAGTAAAAGTGAACGGATGGAGTAACTAATAGCCAAGAATGGTATCGGGAGAAATTCAAAATAGACCAGATTTACCACTGGTCGTTGAAAAATAGCCAAGTTTCAAAGTCATCGAAATTTAGCCACTTTAAATCTGAGCGAAAATACTGTTCAAATCCGAAAAATATTCCCCAAATTTTACGGGAAGTTCCAGCATAAGTATGCTTGAACTCCCGTAAATTTTACGGGAGTTCCAGGATAACTATGCTGGAACTCC
>NW_017671291.1:11297-67011 GCF_001879085.1 Nicotiana attenuata | reverse complement strand
ACCACAACGACAACAACACGGGCAATCTCTCGAATCTGAAGAAAACAAATTCTGCAGTCGACCATGCCAAGTGCTCGACAAAATGCCAAAGTCAGGGGAAAACACGCACACATACATAGATCTTACAAACATAAGAAAAGGGGGTAGAAGTAGCTCCACCACCAGTATCTTGCCGGTGATAGAGTAACAACCACAAAAATTATTGTCTATGGTTTCAATGTGCAGATATGTACTCTGTAAAAATTCTCTTAATACTGCCATGTCCCGCGAGAATTTTCTCTTTGATTCTTTTCTTCGAAATTAAAAATTGCCCTCAAATTTCATACATGTATAATCTATGCGTCTGAAATGGTATCAATATATAGGATACACATATAACATACTAGCATTTAGTAACCCATTAATTGAAAATATATGCTACATTTTTTTACTTTCAGCAGATTCATCTAAATTCCGACCATGCTAACAGATACCAAAGTACGAGATGCACTGTGCAGATTTTAAACGGTGAAGATTTTGAGGAGAAACATTTTTGTGTGTGATTTAGACGAATCAAGTTGGGGATTTTTAGGGTGGCTGTGTTGGATGAACTAATATGGAGGTGGTGAAAATGATAGTGTTAGATTGTGACAGTGGTTGAAGAGGGGTAGAAGAAATAGAGGGAAAGGGGTAAATGGGCTGGGTGGTGAGAAGGCGAGGGAGTGTGAGGGAGAAGAAGATGATAATATTTTAATAAGAAAAGGGGTGGGTTAATTAATGACTTGGTAGCTGACATGGCAGCTGACATGGAAAAAGTTGAGGGGGTGAGCTGCCACAGTGTCAAAACGTTAGGGTTAGGGGTAATTTTGCAAACTTTGTTAACGTAGGGACGAGAATGACTGAAAAGTGTAACGGGTGGCACAAGCAACCAATAAACAATAGTAGAGGGGCAATTTTGACCCTTTTCCCTAATCTATTACTATAATTATTGGTCGGTCTGCATGCATGCAGTGCATGCCTGTATTTTGTTTCTTTTCTAATTTAATTTATAAACTCTAATTATATATAAAACGTTACAATATCAGTATATTCTAACATGTGTAGTAGTAGTTATCAGGGCCGTAGGTAGTGAAGTAGCTACGGGTTTGGATAAACTCAGTAATTTTTGTTTAAACATTATATTTGTAATAAAAAAATTATTAAATATGTAAAATATTTAACAGCGAACCCAGTAACTAAAATGATTTAGGAACTCATAATATTTAAATTTTGGTTGTGCCTCTGATAGTTATTATACCTTATTTTCAAGCTATTCGTTAGACGATTTTCTGAAATTATTTTTTGATTAATTAGCCTGATAGTATAAAGTTTCTTTTAATGTGTACCTGAAAGGCATGACTTTAATTTGTTATACATTTTTATTTCCCATCCACTACATATATAATTGGTTTAGTCTCACACGCAGTGTGACGACCCGACCCGTCGTCACGTGAGTTACCGCCCCGTTTTCCCCATATTATGCTTCTTTATGTTTCATTATCAGTATTTGATGTGTTAGAGTTGGTTTGGAATGGTTTTGATGAGAAATGAGACACTTAGTCTCTTTTAAGAAGGCTTAAGTTGGAAAAGTCAACCGGATGTTGACTTTTGTGTTAGAGGGATCGGATTCGAATTCCGGTGATTTGGTTAGCTTCGGGGGATGATTTATGACTTAGGAGTGCGATCGGAATTGATTTTGGAGGTCCGGTGTAGAATTAGGCTTGAATTGGCGAAGTTAGTATTTTGGCGAATTCCGGTTGATAGGTGAGATTTTGATCCGGGGGTCGGAATGGAATTCCGAGAGTTGTAGTAGCATCGTTAGGTGACTTGTGTGCAAAATTTCAAGTCATTCGGAGGTGTTTTGGTTGGGTTTTTGATCTAATGTGTGTTTCGGAAGTTTTAGAGGAACTTAGGCTTGAATTCGATAAGAAATGATGGTTTTAGTGTTGTTCGAGGTGTTTTAATGATTGGAGCAGGTTTGAATAAGGTATTAGATCATGCTTGTATTTTTGGTTGAGGTCCCGAGGCCCTCGGGGTGATTTCGGATGGCTATCGGGAAGTTTTGAACTTAAGAGATTGCAGAACCTGTGTTGCTTCTGGTATTTTCGCTTCTGCGGAATTGGGACCGCAGAAGCGAGAAAAGAGACGCAGAAGCGGCAGGGACCGCAGGTGCGGAAAGGGTGACCGCATCTGCGGAGTCGCAGATGCGACAAGAGGACCGCAGATGCGGTAGTTGAGTTCTTATGGGGATCCGCAGATGCGTTAGTTTTTCCGCAGAAGTGGGAGGCGCAGGAGCGGATATTAAACCGCAGAAGCGGATATGTCCGCAGAAGCGGTGCATTGACCGCAAAAGCGGGAGCCGCAGATGCGGCCATGGGGCCGCAGATGCGGAAATAACTGGTCAGAATAGTTTTATTTCCCTTCGCGAATTTTTGAAAGGGTTTCATATTTTCACTTCGGACTTGGAGAATTTGGGCGAGTTGGAGGAGAGAAATCAACTAGGAACGGTCTACTAGTGGTAAGGTAAGTTACTTAGACGTAACCNTGCTTTCCCATACAATAGTTCAAAGGGCAAAGGGTCAAAATTGCCCCTCTACTATTGTTTATTGGTTACTTGTGCCACCCGTTACACTTTTCGTCCATTCTTGTCCCTACCGTTAATGAAGTTCTAAAAATTACCCCTAACCCTAACGTTTTGACACTGTGGCAGCTGACCCCTCAATTCTTTCCATGTCGGCTGCCATGTCAACTGCCAAGTCATTAATTAACCCCACCAAGTTAAAACCCCACAGACCCCATTTCAGTTGAGCTCAACGAATAACAAGAGCCTTCACCACCGACATCATTGCCGTCATCGCCGCCGCTAACCGAGCAGCCATCACCTCCGGTGGAAAAGCCTCAAAAGCTTCAGCGGAGAAAGAGTGGTACCAGGCTATTCCACCAAATTTCTGGCCATTCCACCATGCCAATCGTCATCCCCAAACCTCTGCAACTCTCCGATGAGCACCAGGTGGCCGCAAATGGAGTTCCAGCCGTCCAAATCGACCAAAACCAATGCGAAATGATTTATGTTGATGAAGAGATTTCTCCTAACACCTCAAACGACAACAACAACGGGCCAATCTTCTCGAATCTGAAGAAAACAAATTCTGCAGTCGACCATGCCAAGTGCTCGACAAAATGCCAAAGTCAGGGGAAAACATGCACACATACATAGATCTTACAAACATAAGAAAAAGGGGTAGAAGCAGCTGCACCACCAGTATCTTGCCGGTGATAGAGTGACAACCACAAAAATTATTGTTTATGGTTTCAATGTGCAGATATGTACTCTGTAAAAATTCTCTTAATACTGCCATGTCCCGCGAGAATTTTCTCTTTGATTCTTTTCTTCAAAATTAAAAATTGCCCTCAAATTTCATACATGTATAATCTATGCGTCTGAAATGGTATCAATATATAGGATACACATATAACATACTAGCATTTAGTAACCCATTAATTGAAAATATATGCTGAATTTTTTTACTTTCAGCAGATTCATCTAAATTCCGACCATGCTAACAGATACCAAAGTACGAGATGCACTGTGCAGATTTTAAACGGTGAAGATTTTGAGGAGAAATGTTTTTGTGTGTGATTTAGACGAATCAAGTTGGGGATTTTTAGGGTGGCTGTGTGGATGAACGAATGTGGAGGTGGTGAAAATGATAGTGTTAGATTGTGACAGTGGTTGAAGAGGGGTAGAAGAAATAGAGGGAAAGGGGTAAATGGGCTGGGTGGTGAGAAGGCGAGGGAGTGTGAGGGAGAAGAAGATGATAATATTTTAATAAGAAAAGGGGTGGGTTAATTAATGACTTGGTAGCTGACATGGCAGCTGACATGGAAAAAGTTGACGGGGTCAGCTGCCACAGTGTCAAAACGTTAGGGTTAGGGGTAATTTTGTAAACTTTGTTAACGTAGGGACGAGAATGACCGAAAAGTGTAACGGGTGGCACAAGCAACCAATAAACAATAGTAGAGGGGCAATTTTGACCCTTTTCCCTAGTTCAAAAGGAGAAACACCATGAAGAACAGAATATGGCATCCTATTTATGAGATACACTGCTGCAAGTACACAATGCCCCCAATACTTGATAGGAATATGGGCCTAAAACCTTAAGGCTCAAGTGACTCTAGGATGTGCCTGTGCTTTCTCTCCGCAACTCCATTTTGCTGAGGAGTATAGGCACAGGTTCTTTAATGAATGATACCATATTTCTGAAACAAAGAGGTATAGGTAAGTTGACAAGCTCAGAACCATTTTCTGACCTGACTGCCTTTACAACCTTGTTAAACTGAGTTTGAATGAGAATAATAAAATGAGTGAGCACCACACATACATCAGATTTAAGCTTCAGTAAAAAAATCCAAGTCATCCTGGTAAAGTCATCAACAACTGTTAGAAAGTATCTATTACCATCATAAGTTGTGTAGTTATATGGACCCCAAACATCAAGATGTAGTATATCAAATGCAGCAACGGTCTTAATACTACTGGAAGGAAATGGCAGTTTGGTTTGTCTAGCACAAGGACAGACACTGCACTTATTGATAATATCAGTAATACTAGCTAGTTTGGCACCAAACAATTTCCTAAGACCAATGCTAGATACATGCCCTAGTCTTTTATGCCACAAGGCAACATCAATTGTAGTGTCACCCTGCCTTGTCCTTATTCCAACAACACTAATGATATTGCAGTGAGCCTCTTCCCACCATATCTCTGTAGAATGTATAGACAATCTCTTTCTCTACCAATCTCCCTCACCCTGCCACTGAATAGATCCTGAAAGACACAGAAGTCGAGATAAAAGGAAGCAAAGCATTTTAGGTCTCTTGTCACTTTGGAGACTAATACTAAGTTGAACTTGAACTGAGGAACATAAAATACATCTTTAAGTGTGCTTCTGTCTGAAATATTGCTATCACCAGTGTGTGTTACTGGGGTGACCTCTCCATTAGGTAACAAGACTGTCCTAGGCTTAGAAGGAGTAACTATAGAAGTGTTAGTAAGCATATTAGCATCTGACACCATATGATTAGTTGCTCCAGTATCAATAATCCACTCTTGTGGAGTAGTAGATGCTAAGAGAGCAGTGCTAGTACCTGCCACATTTGCTCGAGCAAAGGAAGTAGAAGTTGAACTGTTCAGAATCTGCATTATCAGATCATACTGCTCCTTAGTGAAAGGAAATCAACTTCCTTGAGCCTGTGGAGAGGAATCTGTGTAAGGTCTTTGTGCCTGCATAAAAGAGGATCCTGCTAGCGCTTGAGTGCTAGAATGACCCTGTGTATGATTCACTGCATGAGGATACTCTACTCTTTGATTCATGATTTGTTGAGGCTTTTGATATGTAGGCATTGAAGATTGCTAAGGAACCTGATATGGAGCATTATTGGAGTACATATGCATAGTGTATTTAGACTCAACCACTGCATTATAGGCCCCAGCTCCCCCTTTCATTTTGAATTTATGATCTGATGGATAACCTATTATTTTGTAGCAGTTCTCTTTGATGTGACCCTTCATTTTGTAGAAATCACACTGAACATTTTAGTTTTTCCTAAATTTTGGATTAAAACTAGTTTTAGCACTATATAGAGCAGTTGACTCATAAGAATGAGTGGCAATTATACCTGGTGAGGATCCTAAAATACTAGCAGAAGCAGCTACAGCCCTTTACCTTTCATCACTCATAAGCATTGCATATGCTTGATTTACTGAAGGTAATGGCTTCATCATTAGTATTTGACTACGAGCTTGAGAATAAGAATCATTCAAGCCCATTAGGAATTGATACACCTTTTGCCTTCGTAGACTCCTTTGTTTTGGCACAATCACAGCCAGGAGTGGGTATAACGGACTCAGATTCATCCGAAAAATCCTTGAGCTTTGAGTAATAGACAGAAATAGAGGAAGTACCTTGACTTAGGGTAGCAATTTCCTTATGCAAATTGTAGCAGTGAGTGCCATTCACTTTGTCAAATCTCTCTTGTAAATCCATCCACACCTTCTATGCATTAGTGGCATAAGCAATACCACTGATTAGAGCTGGTGCAACTGAGTTCATCAGCCATGACAACACAATCGCATTACGTCATTCCTATTGATACAAATATTTTTCACAGAATCATTCTTTTTGCCACCTGCCATCAACAATACCTAGTTTATTACGGCCAAGCAAAGAAATTCCCACAGATTAATGCCATAAGGAGTAATTAACAGTGCCAGTTAGCTGAAATGAAATCAACGAGATTCCACTTGTGTCGCCCGGAGCTAGGTATAATGGATGAGTGACTGCAACTCTAACACCTTCTTCAAATTCATCGTTGGAGGATGCATGTGATGCATTTTCAGCAGTGATGGTTGCATTTTCGTGATCTAAGTCATCAATCGCCATTGTTAAGCAATTTAGGACCTCAAATAAGAGAAGTGAGATCTCAATTGTTGAGACTGCAGAGAAAGGAAAAATAGAGTAAGTGAGCTTCGATTTAGAGCTCGGGCTTTGATACCATGCTGAAATGGAGATTAAGCGAGAGAGAATTAAGCCCTAACTGGCCGAGGAAGAGAGAAGTGAGAAGAGAGAAGCATCAAAATGAATGTAACAGTAAAGGAGGAAATGAAAGCTCTGCTTTTCATTAGCTGAACAAACTGTATATATACACAGTATTACTAACTAATCTAACTACCTTTCTAACAACTCACATACATTGTTAACTAACTAACAATTCACTAATCTGATATCCCTTAAATATTCTAAGCTACCCTTCACTCAAGTTACATTATTTTGTCTCAGCATTGCGGTATCATTTTTCTGTTATAGATCTCTGATGTGTATACAACATTAGTTGTTTAGGTAAAGAAGATGCCCATGGCGTCTTATTTTTTAATCTCATTAGAGAGGATGAAGTGCAGGACCACGAACATTAGTTTTTGAGGTAAAAAACATATGATATCTCTTCCAATAAAAATTTGACGAGCGCAAAACACAACAAAAATTATTGCTCGCTAGTCAAAGATAGTATAGTAAATTATCGTCTCCACAGGGAATGGATTTAAACAGTCTTCACATAATTTTTAGTTAATCATTATCCAGAAAAATTAACACTTGATTTGAATTATTATCAACTACAATTAACTACACAAAAATATGAGTGAGAGAAATATGGTAAATGACTAGACAAGTGCAATATAATTGACTCGCAATCCAATTCTTGAATTAGTTCACTTTATAATGCCGATGATTCTCACGAATTCACCAGATAATTAGATTACACTCGAAATTAAGGTTACTCCTTCGGTTAAACTTTAATTTCTAGAAATAATCCAATTGAATCACGAAGAATACCTGCTACGAATATAATGATGGTTTAGTCTAAAGGGGTAATTTCTCACGAATATTATCCTATTTTCTAGTCCGATTAATAATTCACGAGGCTCTTTCGATTACCTAGTTGAATCATGAATTTATGAGATATTAATAATCGATCATGGATTTGTAATGCTGAAGCACATAGATTAGATCCATCCCTCCAAAGTCACGTGATTACCCATGTTATATTGGACCGTGTGTGTGTGCAGTTTGAGGCTGGGTGTATTTGTGAAGCCCCGGGAAACTTTTGCTATGTATTATGTTCTCGCTCAATCTCTAAGTTGGACACAAATATGTGTGAAAAGTTATGAAGGAATAAAATACATAAAATCATTTGTTTAGAAGGTTGAATGGATGGTTATAAGAGGAGAGGAGTAAATTGGAATCTATTGGAGTTGTTGAAGGGTTGAAAATGACCTTACCCGCACATGACCTAAGTGTCAATGAGCATATCTATGAATATATGATGAATTGAGATTTGCTCTATATATCAAAAGAAAGCATTTGAAGTCTAGTTTCTAACATTTCAAACCGTTTATCATTTTGATATTCCTATAAAATGTTATAGGCGTTTTACTGAAGACTATCCTATCGGAAAAATGGGTCGCGTTTTGGGCGCCCACAGAGGCGCCAGGCGCGAATCAAAACGACAAAATCAGAGGTAAATTTTTTTGGGTGGCGCTGGCACGGATCGGGATGCCGAAGGCATGAAATTGAAATAAAAAGGACGGGAAGAGAGAGAATAGCCTCATTCTTTAAAGATTAAACCTCCCCTCTCATCCTCAAGTCATCCAAGGGTTCTCAAAATACCTAAGGTGAGTTTTCAATGCACTTAATTTTAGAATACTACTTCCAAACATTAATTCTAACAATATTCCATCTCAAAATTACTAGATTCTCAACAAGAACTCAAGAACAAGGTCTCTCCACTAACCTATGGTTCCGTGATTCAAGGTAAGTTTCGTAACTGCTTTCAACCACAATTGTTAGAGAGATTTATGGTTTATATTTGTTCCTAAAAACTACTACAAGAACTTAGTTAACGATGAGCCCTAGAAGGAGAGAAGAATCAAACCTAAGGTTTCTATATTTTGGAAATTGTGGAACTTCTAGTATTGATTTTTAAATTAACCATGTATAGATTTGTTTGGTGAGTTGAACCCATTGGATTGGAGCAAATGAAGGTATTCAAAAGCAAGGAATCAAGGTGAGTTGAGACAATGTTTTTACTAAAGTTGTCTTCTCACAAAGATCATGCCATAAGTTATTGTTAGACTGTATAGGGTGTTAATGTGGGCTCTGAATGGAACAATTGGACTCACAGTATCCATTAGAATTGTAGAAAAGATCTTAGATGATTATCATGGTTAATAACTCAAGAATAGTCTGTTGTTCCATAAATCATGTCTCATGCATTCATGACTTGCATATGTTTCTTTAATGTATAGAATATATTGAAAATTTCTTTTACATGATTTTATGAAACTATTTTGATGAGAACTATGAAGATATATCACTGTCTTAAATTTTGTGATTCAAGAATTACTTAGAAGAATATTTTGGGAGTTTCCTTAGATCTCTGAGAAGGGTTCATAGCCTATAGTGGTTTATGTTACCCCAAAACTACTCATGCCAGAGTAGGAGATTAGTGTACCGTTGGTTCGGGCACTATGATAGAAATGTCCTGGTAAGGCACATGTCACGCCCCAAGCTTGGGGAGCGCGACCGGTACTCAACCGAGTGAACCCGGCCGAGAAAGCCTGTTAGATACTTTCTATCCAACTCACTTACGATCAAGAGAAGACATTATTTCATTAATTAGACACTAGGAGATCGTACAGGTACATTACTAAGCCAATTCATTAGTTATAGTATTGTTAAGTTTCAAAATGCATACACCTTACGATTTAGTGGAACAAGAATCCAAAACACAACATAATCGATTGACCTTCCCAACACCCATATACAACCCACGTAATGTCTACAGAGCCTCTAAGTAGATATAAAAGAAAGTTCTACAAAAGTGCTGACAACAAGGCCCCGGCTATACCTCAAAATATGATAAGAAGGTGAACATAAGTTACAAAAGATATAGGACCCCGAAATAATGTGGGGCTCACCAAGTCAGCTGGAAAGAGGGCGCGCCACTAACTGCGATCAACACTGTCTGCTATGGAACCACCTACATCCATTTAAAGATGTAGCGCCCCCGACAAAAGGGACGTTAGTACTGTCGAATAGTACTAGTATGTAAAGCTAAACACCAATCTTAATAGAACGAACCATGAAACGAAGGGGAAGCAGTGATGTACAATAAGAGCTTCAAACCAATACGAAAACATCAGGTAAGGATCACATAGTTTCCGGTTCAATTTCCATCTTATTAGGTTGATAATATTAGTGCCATGTGCCACAATCCACAATACCACCGTATTCCTATACGGAGTCAGATCTCGACCCGATCGGCTAGGTCATCTCATTTGAGACATCAACCATATCCACAATTTCAATCAATCAATCCAGCACAATTACCACCATATGTGCGACATGGTGTTCGATCACGGCCCGATCGGCTAGTCCATCTCACTTGAGACATCATCCTTTCAATCGTTCATCTCAATTCACATTTTGTTCCCATCTTTCATCACATGGCACGAGTAGCCTCATTTACTAAGTCATTTTCAGCACTTGGCCGTATCTTACAATTCAAGTTTCCCTTTTTATACATTCAAATAACATTATCATCCACATCAATAAGGCATATCATATAAGGCATTGCACACATAAGGGGAAAGCTTGAAAAATCCTAATCACACGGAGGCTTTTCATACAAATTAGCATAGCAAGCTTTATTCGATTCTTGACATGAATTCTTGACCTTTATCAACACATATTCCACATTTTAAACACATTATCAAATAGCATAGTGACATGGTAAATATTTAGAACAATTATTGAACATGAATCTTTTCAACACAACACATTAGGGCAACCAATTCTAGTATGATCAATTTAGGGACTTACGCCAATTACACGAATGCCAGGGGTTCGATTCTAATAAGAAGGGGGTTTAGCCATACATACCTCAATTGAGCTCCCCTAAACTTTAAGATAAACAGGAACTTAGCAGCTTCAATCTATTTTAATAATATAGCAAAATTGAACCCAAAATTAGAAAAACGGTCTTAATTCTAGCTCACTTGAGCATTCTATCAAGCACTTTGTGTGTGTATTAATGTTCGCGGCCCTTTTTCTGAAGTACTACACCAACCCACACCCCATTCTTTACCATTTTAGCTCACATTCTTCCTACATTCTTTCACCACCCATGCATGCAAAACAAACAACCCTCAAGCCCATGAACCATATTGCTAATTACCCATTTTAGTAGAAATTTCGAATTTAAGAGATATGGTATAGATTCTTACCTCTTGGGAAGGGGACCTTGGTGCCTCTATTGATAATCTTCAAGGTGATTAAGAAAGAATTGAAGAACAATTGATGTATACCACTTTCTCTCTCTAGGATCCTTTCCCTCACTCTAAACTATTAGAGAAATATGCTCAAAATGGCCTGATGTGGGTGTTTTAACGGATGGGGTCGGGTTTAAAAAGTAGAAAATAGGAGCCCCAACACCGATTTGCGGTCGCATATGCGACCGCATAATGGTTATGCGGTCCGCGAAATGATCGCAAAAAGGGGCCCTGGGAACTGGGCTGGTTTGGCTCACTCTGCGGCCGTTATGTGGCCCACAGACCTGTTCTGCGATCGCATAATGCGCCGCAGAACCTCCATCCGCAAAAGCCCAAGGACAGATGTGCGACCAAAGTGCGGCCCGTGAAATGGGTATGTGATCGCATAATGGGCCGCAAAAATGATATCAAAATTGGCCCAAAAGACTGCCTCACTCTGCGGCCATTATGCGGCCCGCAGAGTGATTATGCGGCCGCATAATGGGCCGCAGAAATGCACACTTCTGCGAAACATTTTCTTTTAAATTTTTAATGCACAGTTCAATCTAAAATGTCTGAACCGCGGCGAGCAAGAATTTCAACAATCTCTAACACATAATCCTAACTTGGCACCACGAAATTCCGGTTTTTAGGAAGAATTTTACGGGGCCTTACAGCATAACAACGCGAGCATGCTAGAACCTTGAACTGTGAGGCACCACAGGAATAGGGTCCAGGCGATCGGTCTAGGATTGTCTACCATACCGATCATATGGTGACATTTTTAGAATCAGAATCAAAATTAGAAAGAATGTCAGAATCAATGGAACTCCCTAGAAAAGAAAAGAAAAAAAAAATACTTTAGAAAATTTAAAAGGATTTTTCCGAGAAAGGTTGTATATTTATCTAGTTGAATTCTATATTTTTCAGAAAAGAAGAGAAAAGAAAGAGAGAATTTTCATGAATGACATCAAGAATAATTTTACAATAGATATATGAGTTGTCTGTTTCAACTCTTTATCAGAAGCTTTTAGAATTTTCTTTATCATGCATACATACTTCTTTCAGAGTCTCATTCTAGCTTTAGTGGAGGATTGCTTTACTTACTCAGTATTGCCGTAGTGTACTAACGTTCTCTTCATGGGCACCTACATTGACACATGTCAATGTAGGCACATATTTTGCAGGTAAGCAGGATACGAGCTAGGATATTCTCCTCCCATTACCAGAAGATTTGGTGAGCTCCATTTTAGTTCGTGGAGTTCGTTGATTCTAGAATTTTGTCTTATTATTTTAGTATTTCTTAGAGGCTTTATAGACAGAGTCAAAAAAGAGTCATGGGTGTCCACTTCGCATTACATTTGTTTTTCAATTTATTTAAGATAACAGAATGAATTTCTTTCCGAAATATTATTTCATTTGAAGATTCAGAAAAGTATTTACTTTAAATCATATCCAATTGTGTTGAGATGCATTGCATAACATAAATAAAATAGAATAGAGAAGCCAAAATGGTTTGCTCGGTTATGTTAAGAAACCAGGTGCCGGTTATGACTTGCTTAGAAATCGGGTCGTGACAAACGTGGCATCAGTGCAACAAGTTCAGAGTGTCCTAGGGGTCTATGAAGCCGTGTCAGTAGAGTCTCGTTTATCGTTGTGAGGGCCCCACTTCTATAAACGGGGGTCTATAAACATTTAAGAAAAGTTTTCCATTCTTCCTTACTCTAGATCATGCGTTAAAGCTTAAAGTGAGAATCAGACTCCTATTTCCATCGATCAATAGAATGATTAGTATACTGATTCGATTAGAGACTTTAAGAAGAAAAGCTAGCGAGATATCGCTATCTATGAATGAGGTGATTTACGGTGCTAATTACCTTTAAGGAAGAATGAAGGCTAAGCTGGGAACTGACCAAGAAAAGCGTATCCCAAAAGGGAGAATGAGGTAATACCGAACTGACCTAATTTAAGACTAACAAATTAGAACTATCATAAATATGTCAAAGACTTTGTACTGAAGAGATAGGTAAAGATGCCTTTAATAAGGTCAAAGTTGTCATGAAACTCACAAGGAGTTGGTGCTAGTAAGGTTAGTAGCAACACGATGAAGGACTATATCTTTAAGCTATGTCCAGATTTAATTTGGATACCAAGAAGGCCAGTCATGGTATAGGCCACTGTTAACATGAAGAGATTAGGTAGAAAAAAGACATGCCAGGATTTGCGTCCCTAAGTTGAGATTAAATTTTTGTTCAAAATAACGAGGCTAATAAGTTATGTACAGTGGTCAGAGTAAAACCTATAGTAGTTGCAGTGAGTACTTTGTGGCTCCTATCAAAGATTGTCCTCTAGATGATGAAGATGATAAGAAGAAATAGGTAGTTTATTGGTTTTATGAGAACCTATGAGTAACATAATGAATAGATATTTTGAAGCGCATGCATGGTCTACTAGAGTTTACGAAGTACAAAAGACATGACCTCGGGATTTCAAAGTTGAGATAAATTACCACCATGAGGCGAACCACGACAGAATGGCAACACCAAACTCTTTGAAGATATGATGCCTGGTCATGAGTACCAAAGAACAAGAGGAGATAGAAGAGAGGGGAAATATACATTATAAGGCGTTCTTCTAAGGGAAAAGAAAAATCACAAAATACGGAAAGTCATCCTTGCATTATGTAGAGAATGAATTCTAGTACAATGGATAAAGCAAGCAATATACTTCCATTAAGATACAAGTGTGATGGGTTGGCTTAAGGCCATAAGGTTCTTAAAGTGATACTGACATATTTTGAAGCTAGTATAGTTATGAAAGATTCAGAAATATGTTACGAGGTGACTTGAATCTCAACTATATAATATTTTGATCATCGCCATCAGTGCCTAATATGACTTAAGTTTGAGCTTGAGAATAATCGCATGTCAATGGGCTAAGCCAGAATTTATAGCATGCAGACATATATATAATGAGAATGTATGATATTTATGTATTTGAATAAGGTAGATGTTCAGCCTGGCTAAGGTGCCATAATATCACAGAAAGATTCAGAAAAGCTAAGCCCTAAGGGGAAATATATCAGAAAAGTTAGCCTCCAAGCTAGAAGTTTAGTTTCGGAATACCCCAAGAAATTTCGTAAATGTATGACATCAAAAGAAAAGTGAGATTATATAAATTATATATTTCTCATGACGCACACAAATAGTTGTATCAATGCAGCATAGATTTTGAGGGTTGGCATATGACTTTCTCAGAGAGACTCACTTTCTCAAGTTCAGCTAAATGTGACTCAAAATAGAATAGAACATTTTAAGAAATAGTATCAAGGTGATTTGCAGGTGAAGTGTGCACCCTAATGCAATAAATTGGATGGTATATGATGTTCAGACATAAGATTAGCAGTTTTGAAGTGCTGTGAAGTTTGGAAAAAAAGGGCCATGAGGGCCCAAGATGAGTGAGCCAATTGATCAAATAAGTTGTCAGGTGCTACGTATTGCACGAGCTAAACTATGGAATAAGAAGATATATCCTAAAGATAAAGATAACTAGAAGAAAAATAAGCCACCAGATGAGATCATGACTAACTAATAGTATTAAGAGATGTGAATAATTAACCGAGAATGGGTTCCTCTACAAAGTATGGAATCAAGAAAGTCTTGAATATTGTGGAGGGATTGAATGCGCTGGGAAAGCACATTTAAAGAGAGGTTGATGATAATAGGATAAATATAGACCAATGGTTAGTACTCAAAAAACCAATATACGAGGTAAGTATCAAAGTAAATGGATATGGATGCATGAAAGATATATCTCCTTACGAGAATAGTGATAGATTACTAGGTTACTGAAGTGAAACATCTGCAATTAAGAAGAATCATATGAAGCACAAAGAAAGGTAAAGAACAAGTCCAATACTTTCAAAGGTGAATCGTGATAAGTAAAAACGGTATGAGATAGGCCTAATGTCACGACCCAAACTCAACCATCGTGATGGCGCCTATCGTGGAAAACTCAACACAACAATAAATTTGAATACATTAACGGAAGCATTTAACATTTAAAGAAAACTGTGGAACATAACAAAAAATACAAAAATCATACAATCCAGACCAAAACCAGGGTGTCACTAAGTACATGAGCGTCTAGATTAGAAATACAGCCTACTACCGTGTCTAGAGATATAAATTGAACGTACGACAATGATAAAGAAGGAGAGTCAAGGCCCGCGAATGCAGTGCAGCTACCTTGATAGTCTCCAAACTCTGGAATACTCGATCAGCAACCGCCGCCATGAACAGAGTCGCCTGGATCTGCACATGAGGTGCATGGAGTAACGTGAGTACACCAACTCAGTAAGTAACAAGTCCAAACTTTGGACTGAAAGTTAGTGACAAACTCAACCTCAACAGGTTTAACAGAAGTAATTGTGCAGAAACGTAGGCATGCTTTCAAGTCAAATATACAGCTCAAGCAGGAAAGTAAATACAAATCTGAACAATGTACGATATACAACTCAGCTATCTCTACATGCCAATGCATAGACTGTATGAAATGCATCATGTGCCTCCACTCTCAAGTGCTCAACCACTAGGTACTGTATATGGCCATTCGGCCCAAGGAAATCCATCCCGGAACATATAAAACACTGACCGCAAGTCAACCAGCACCGAGGAATAAGGGCAATCCAACCCTGTGGAGAAATCCATCTCCAGGTATCAAGTACTCCGGACAAATCCAAGTCCAGGGAGATCCATCCCTCAATAATATCATCCGCGATCAGTGGGGGTGTGCTACAGAATACGAAAAGGCTCCTGCAGCCCAAGCGCAATCATAATCATCAATATAATCGCTGCGGCGTGCATCCCGATCCCATAGCTATCACTCATAACCAGGCTCTCAGCCTCACTCACTCATCAATCACTCCAGTATCACCACGAGATCACAATGTCATGAAAACAACCCGGAGCAATGATATGATGAATCAATAAATAACTGAGACTGAGATATGATACAAAAATGCATGATCATGACTGACTATGGAATATTAAATGAAAACTAGTGAGATGACAACAAGAAACAACCCCTAAGGGTCCAAACAATACCGGCACAAAGCCTAAACGTGATATCTAGCATGATTTACAACTCAGCTACTTTATCACACGATGAAAACATGGATATCAACAGGATAGAGTCACTAAACGGTGCCATGGAATCACCCAGGTCACAATTCTCACGGTGTACGCCCGCACGCCCGTCACATGGCATGTGCGTCACCTCAATACTAATCACATAACACATAGTTCGGGGTTTTCGAACCCTCAGAACCAAGTTTGGAGGGGTTCAGAACCAAGTTTGGAGGGGTTACTTACCTCAAGCCAAGCAAAATCCTACTTCGCGATGCCTTTGCCTCTCAAATCAGCCTCCAAACGTCCCGAATCTAGCCACAAGCAATAGAATACAATCAATATAGGCTAAAGGAACCAACTCCACAAGAAAAATACAAAATTATAGCCAAAATCCGAAATCGGCTTAAACCCGACCCCTGGGCCCACGTCTCGAAATCTGAGAAAAGTCACAAAACCCTAAAGCCCATTCACTCATGAGTCTAACCATACCAAATTTATCAAATTCCGACCTCATTTGGTCATCCAAATCCCCAAAATGCATTCTCCAATTCTCAAGCCCTAAATCCCCATATTTCCAGTTCAAATCCCTAATTAGGTAATGAACAAAGCCATGGATTCACAAAATTTAGACCAATACGAGTTAGGATTACTTACCCGAACGTTTTTCCATGAAATCCTTTGAAAAATCGCCTGTCTTCCCAGTTGCTCAAGTCTAAAATTGAAAAACGGAAGACAAAATCTCGAGCTGGTGCTTTTTCTGCCCAGCAATACCACAACTGCGGTCCATTGGTCGCTTCTGCGATGCAGCACCTGCGAAAATTCCATTGCAGGTGCGGATTTCACATAGAATCCCAGCCTCCACTCCTGCATCTCCAAGGCCGCATCTCCGTTCATCGCAGGTGCGGGAATCCATCGCACCTGCGCCCAGCTGCCCGCATCTGCGACCCTCGTAGGTGTGAGAAAATCTTCGCACCTGCAGATCCTGCGCAGCTCCTTCTTGGACACATCTGCGGCACCTCCTTTGCTTCTACGAGCACGCACCTGCGGTTCCCACTCTGCAGGTGCGATTACACCAGCAACAGCAACACTTCAGTTGCATTTCCTCCACTCAAATCAAGACGTCAACCCCCCAAAATCACCCGAGGCCCTCGTGACCACAACCAAGCATACCAATAGGTCCTATAACCCGATACGAACATAGTCGAACCTTCGAATCACTCAAAATAACATCAAAACACCAAATTCCACTCGGATTCAAGCCTAAAGGACTTCAAATCTTCCGAATTCTACAAACGACACCGAAACCTATCAAACCACGCCCGAATGACCTCAAATTTTGCACACAAGTCAGAAATGACACAACGAACCTACTCCAACATCCGAAAATACAATCCGACCCCGATATCAGAATTTCCACTGCCGTCCAAAATTTTAACTTTTGCCAATTCAACCCTAATTCTACCGCAGACCTCCAAATCACATTCCGGACGTGTTCCTAAGTCCAAAATCACCTAAAGGAGCCAACGGAACCATAAAAATTCAAATCCGAGGTCGTTTACTCATAAGTCAACATCCGGTCAACGTTTCTAACTTAAGCTTTCAAATAAGAGACTATGTGTCTCAATTGACTCCGAAACCACTCTGAACCCGAATCAACTAACCCGGTATACCATCATATAGCTATAGAACACAAAAGAAATAGGAAATAGGGAAACAGGGCTATAACTCTCGAACGGCCGGGTCGTTACATCCTCCCCTCTAAAACAAACGGTCGTCCTCGAACGGGTCTAGAAACATACTTGCAGCCTCAAATAGGTGTGGGTATCTGCTCTGCATCTCACGCTCGGTCTCCCAAGTAGCCTTCTCCACTGGCTGACTTCTCCACTAAACCTTCACTGAAGCTATATCCTCTGACCTCAACTTTCGGGCCTGACGCCCCAAAATAGCCACCGGCTCCACACCATAAGTCAGATCACCATCTAACTGTACCGTGCTGAAATCCAAAACATGAGATGGATTGCCAATATACTTCCGAAGCATAGAAACATGAAATACTGGATGCACACTCGATAAGATAGGTGGAAAAGCAAGCTCATAGGCCACCTCCCCAATCCTCCGAAGCACCTCAAACGGCCCAATAAACCAAGGGCTCAACGCCCTTCTTCCCAAATCTCATAACACCTTTCATGGGTGAAACCTTCAGCAAGACCTTCTCCCCAACCATGTAAGACACATCACGGATCTTTCTGTCAGCATAACTCTTTTGTATCGACTGCGCTGTATAAGCCGCTCCTAAATTAATTTCACCTTGTCCAATGCATCCTGAACCAAGTCTGTACCCAAAAGCCCAGCCTTACCCGGCTCAAACAAACCCACTGGAGATCTACACCGCTTCCCGTATAAAGCCTCATACGGAGCCATCTGAATACTCGACTGATAACTGTTATTGTAAGAAAACTCCACGAGTGGTAGGAACTGGTCCCATGAACCCCCAAAATCAATGACACAAGCGCGTAGCATGTCCTCCAATATTTGAATAGTGCGCTTGGATTGTCTGTCCGTCTAAGGGTGAAATGCTGTGCTCAACTCAACCTGAGTGCCCAACTCTTGGTGCACGGCCATCCAAAACTGCGATGTAAACTGCGTGCCTCTTTCTGAAATGATGGAAACTAGCACCCCATGAAGGCGAACTATCTATCTGATGTAAATCTCAGCCAACCGCTCTGAAGAATAGGTAGTGCTCACAGGAAAGAAGTGCGCGGACTTGGTCAGCCAATCTACAATCACCCAAATAACATCAAACTTCCTCGAAGTCCGTGGTAGTCTAACTACGAAATCCATGGTGGTCTGCTCCCACTTCCACTCTGGAATCTCTATCTTCTAAAGCAAGCCACCCGGTCTCTGATGCTCATATTTTACCTACTGACAGTTGAGGCACCGAACAACAAACCCAACTATATCTTTCTTCATCCTCCTCCACCAATAGTGTTGTCTCAAATCTTGGTGCGTCTTTGTGACACCCGGATGGATGGAATACCGCGAGCCGTGGGCCTACTCAAGAATCAACTCCCGCAGCCCATCCACATTGGGCACACATATCCAGCCCTGCATTCTCAATACCCCATCATCACCAATAGTCACATCTCTGGCATCACCGTGCTGAACCCTGTCCTTGAGGACAAGAAAATGAGGATCATCATACTGGTGCTCTCTGATGCAATCGAATAAGGAAGACCGAGAAACCACAAAAGCTAGGACCCAACTAGGCTTCAAAATATCCAATCTCACGAACTGGTTGGCCAAAGCCTGAACATCAACTGCAAGGGTTCTCTCACCAACATGAAGCAATGCAAGACTACCCATACTCACTGTCTTTCTACTCAAGGCATCGGCCACCACATTGGCCTTTACCGGATGATACAAAATGGTAATATCATAGTCCTTTAGTAGCTCCAACCATCTTCGCTGTCTGAAATTGAGATCCTTCTGCTTGAACAAGTGCTAGAGGCTACGATGATCAGTAAACACCTCACAAGACACACCATAGAGATAGTGCCTCCAAATCTTCAACGCGTGAACAATGGCAGCCAACTCTAAATCATGAACATGGTAGTTCTTCTCATGGGGCTACAACTGATGTGAAGCATAGGCAATCACTCTACCCTCCTGCATCAAAACACACCCAATGCCGACTCGAGAAGCATCACAATATACGGGTATAAGAACCAAAAGCTAATGGCAGAACTAACACTGGAGCTGTGGTCAAGGTAGTCTTGAGCTTCTGAAAGCTCGCCTCATACTCATCCGACCACCTAAAAGGAGAAACCTTTTGGGTTAATTTGGTCAAGGGCAATGTAATAGACGAGAAACCCTGAACGAACCGATGGTAATAACCAGCCAAACCAAGAAAACTTCAAATCTCTGTGGCTGAGGACAGTCTAGGCCAACTCTAAACCGCCTCTATCTTCTTCGGAACAACCAGAATACCCTCACTAGACACCACGTGTCCCAAGAGCGCTACTAAACTGAGCCAAAACTCACACTTTGAGAACATGGCATAAAGCTTCTCTTCCCTCAGCCACTGCAATACAACCCTGAAATGCTCAGTGTGCTCCTCCTGGCTACGAGAGTACACCAGGATATCATCAATGAATACAATAACGAACGAGTCAAGGTAAGGCCAAAACACACTGTTCATCAAACGCATGAACACTGCCGGGGCATTGGTCAGCCTAAAAGACATCACAAGGAACTCATAATGACCATATCGGGTCCTGAAAGCTGTCTTAAGAATGTCCGAGTCCCTAATCTTCAACTGGTGATACCCTGACCTCAAGTCGATCTTGGAGAAAACCCTCGCTCCCTGAAGCTGGTCACAAAAATCATCAATACGAGGAAAAGGATACTTGTTGTTGATTGTGACTTTGTTCAACTGCCTGTAATCAATCCACATTCTCATAGTGTCATCCTTCTTCTTCACAAATAGAACTGGTGCACCCCAAGGTGACACACTAGGCCGAATAAACCCCTTATCAAGGAATTCTTGAAGCTGCTCCTTCAATTCCTTTAACTCCGCCGGTGCCATACGATATGGTGGAATAGAAATGGGCTGAGTGCCCGACACCAAATAAATACCAAAGTCAATATCCCTATCCGGCAACATGCCCGGAAGGTCTGCAAAAAACACATCTGGAAAATCTCGCACCACCAGAACTGAATCAATAGTAGGAGTCTCTGCACTAGCATCCCTCACAAAGGCCAAATAAGAAAGACAACCCTTTCCAACCATCTGCTGGGCCTTCAAGAGTGAAATCACTCTACTAGGAATATAATCCAATGACCCTCGCCACTCAATCCGTTGCAACCTTGGCATAGCCAACGTCACCGTTTTAGCGTGAAATTCCAGAATAGCATGACACGGAGACAACCAATCCACGCCCCATATCAAATCAAAGTCAACCATACTATGTAGCAACAAATCAACTCTAGTCTCTAATCCCCTAATAGTCACTACACACGATCGGTATACACGGTCCACAATCATAGTATCACCCACCGGTATAGATACACGGATAGATTAAACCAGAGACTCACGGGGCATGTCCAGATAATGAGCAAAATATGATGACACATATGAGTAGGTGGAACCAGGGTCAAATAATACAGAAGCATCTCGATGACATACGGAGATAATACCTGTGATCAGTGTGTCTGAAGCAATGGCCTCTGGTCTGGCAGGGAGTGCATAGAAATGGGCCTGACTGCCACCTGATCAGCCTTCCGCTCTAGGGCGACCTCTAGCCGACTGGCCTCCACCCCGAGTTGGCTGGGCGGGTGGTGAAGTAACTGGTGCTGAAGTCGAAGGCTGACTCCTCTACTGAGACGATCCTCCCATAAGGCAGGGACAATACCTCTTGATATGACCCAAATCTCCACACTCAAAGCAACCTCTACCGGCAACTGGCGGTGGGGACTGAAGGGAGCCCCGAGCATCGGGATACCCACTAGAAGGCCCCGACATAGATGAACCCTGAGCTGATGATGCATGAGATGAACTCTGAGCTGGAAGGGCACTGAGTGATGAGTGGCCCTGATGAGAACTGTGAGAACCGTGGCCAGATGCCGCACCACGGTGAACTGGGCGGGCCGTCTGAGCATGCCTGTAAGGACGACCCTTGCCATAGTGAAACTGACCCCGAGAAGGAACACCACCAAAGCTACCTAAACCACGAGACCTCTTTCCATCCCTTTCAACCCTCTCCTGACTGCGGACCAACTCTCTTTCCCGAGCAATGTCAACAACCTCCTTAAAAGTAGCACCAGGCATCCTCTCTCTAGTCATAAGTATCCGCAGATGGTATGTGAGGCCATCAACGAACCTCCTGATCCTCTCCCTGTCTGTGGGAACCAACCAAACAACCTGACAGGCCAACTCAGAAAATCTCATCTCGTACTGCGTCACCGTCTTACCATCCTAATGCAACTGCTCAAACTGTCTGCGCAGCTCCTCTCTGCGAGACCGCGACACATACTTCTCTAAGAAGAGAACAAAAAACTCTTGCCATGTAAGTGGCGCTGCACCAACCGGCCTACGCCTCTCATAAGCCTCCCACCAAGTGAAGGCAGCTCCAGTGAACTGAAAAGTAGTGAACGGAACCCACTAGTCTCCAGAATACCTGCTGTACGAAGAATCCTCTAACACTTATCCAAGAAACCCTGTGCATCCTCGCCCTCTGCACCGTTGAAAGTTGGAGGCTGGAGCATCCCAAACCTCTCCAATCTATGCTGCTCATCATCAGGTATGACTGGAGCCACATAATTTCTGAGCAGGTGCAACCGGCTAGGCTGGTGGTGGACCCAATGTCTGGAATACCAGCACCACCTGCTTTGGTGTACGGGCAGCGGGAGTCTGAGTACCTCCCCCGGCCTAGGAAGTGGCTACTACAGTAGAAACAGAGACCGCCTGAGCAAGACTAGTGCACACAGTCAGAATCTGAGCTAAGGTCTCCTGTAGACCTGGGATCACGAAGGGCACAGCTGGTGCTTGAGCTGGTCCTGCTGGTGCATCCACAACCAGGACTTGATCCTGAACTGGGGCAACTGGTGGATCTGCAGGTGCTGCCCTAGTTGCTGTGCCGGCTTTACCTCTACCCCTACCATGCCCTCTACCGCGACCTCGGCCTCTCGCAGCCCTGACTGGTGGCACGGGTGGCTGTCCGTCCTGCCCAGTAGCACGTGTCCTCACTATCAGTGAGAGAATAGAAAACATAAGTTTTGTTACCAGTATCAACAGATTTTCATGATAAGAATTCAAGAATATGAAGTTTCCTAAGAGTTCTGCAGCCTCTCGAAGATAAGTACAGACGTCTCCGTATCGATCCGCGAGACTCTACTACGCGCTCATGACTCGTGAGACCTATGTAACCTAGGCTTTGATACCATTTTGTCACGACCCAAACTCAACCGTCATGATGGCGCCTATCGTGGAACTAGGCCAGCCTCAACTCAACAAAATTCAACACAACAACAATAAGTTTGAAAACATTAACGGAAGCATTTAACATTTAAAGAAAACAGTTAAAACATAAGAAAAATCCCAAAATGATACAATCAAGCCAAAAACTAGGGTGTCACTGAGTACATGAGCGTCTAGATCAGAAATACATCCTACTACTGTGTCTAGAGATATAAACTGAAAGTAAGACAAAGTAAAGAAGGAAAGTCAAGGCCTGCGAATGCAGTGCAACTACCTTGATTGTCTCCAAACTCTGGAATACTCTATCAGCAACCGCCGCTGTGAACAGAGTCACTTGGATCTGCACACGAGGTGCAGGGAGTAACGTGAGTACACCAACTCAGTAAGTAACAAGTCCAAACTTTGGACTGAAAGGTAATGATGAACTCAACCTCAACAGGTTTAACATAAGTAAATGTGCAAAATCGTAGGCATGCTTCAAGTCAAATATACAGCTCAAACAGTAACGTAAATACAGATCTGAACACTGTACGATATACAACTCACCTATCTCTACATGCCAATGCACATACTGTATGAAATGCATCGTGTGCCTCCACTCTAAAGTGCTCAACCACTCGGTACTGTATATGGCCATCCGGCCCAGGGAAATCCATCACTGAACATATACAACACTGACTGCAAGTCACCCAGTACCGAGGAAAAAGGGCAATCCAACCCTGTGGAGAAATCCATCTCCAGGTGTCAAGTACTTCGAACAAATCCTTGTCCAGGGAAATTCATCCCTCAGTAATATCATCCGCGCTCACTGAGGGTGTGTTACAGACATTAGAGGGGCTGCTGCAGCCCAAGCGCTATCATAATCATCAATATAACCGCTGCGGTGTGCAGCCCGATCCCATAGCTGTCACTCATAACCAGGCTCTCGGCCTCACTCAGTCATCAACCTCTCCAGTCTTACCACGGGCTCACAATGTCATGAAAATAACCCGAAACAATGATATAATGAATCAATAAATACTGAGACTGAGATATGATATAAAAATGCATGATTATGACTGAGTATGGAGTATTAAATGAAAACTAGTGAGATGACAGCAAGAAACGATCGCTAAGGGTCCAAACAATACCGGCACAAAGCCTGAACATGATATCTAGCATGATTTACAGCTCAACTACTTCATCACATGATGAAAACATGGATATCAACAGGATAGAGTCACTAAACGTTGCCATGGAATCACCCAGGTCACAATTCTAACAGTGTACGCCCGCACGCCCGTCAATTGGCATCTGCGTCACCTCAATACTAATCACATAACACATAGTTCAGAGTTTAGAACCCTCAAAACCAGGTTTGGAAGCGTTACTTACCTCAAAGCCAAGCGAAATCCTACTCCGCGATGCCTTTGCCTCTTAAATCGGCCTCCAAACATCCCGAATCTAGCCACGAGCAATACAGTACGATCAATATAGGCTAAAGAAACCAATTTCACAAGAAAAATACCAATTTATAGCCAAAATTAGAAATCGGCTCAATCCCTACCCCCGGGCCCACGTCTCAAAATCCAACAAAAGTCACAAAACCCTAAAGCCAATTAATACACGAGTCTAACCATACCAAATTTATCAAAATCCGACCTTATTTGGTCTCCAAATCCCCAAAATCCACTCTCCAATTCTCAAGCCCTAAATCCACATATTTTCAATTCACATCCCTAATTAGGTAATGAACAAAGCCACAGATTCATAAAATTTAGACCAATACCGGTTAGGATTACTTAACCCAACTTTTTCCCTTGAAATCCTTTAAAAAATTGCCTCTCTCCCGAGTTCCTCAGGTCCAAAATTGAAAAATGGAAGACAAAACCTCGAGCTGGTGCTTTTCTGCCAAGCAATACCGCACCTGCGGTCCATTGGTCACTTCTGCGACGCCGCACCTGTGGAAATTCCATTGCAGGTGCGGATTTCACTTAAAATCCCAGCCTCTGCTCTTACGGCTCCAAGACCACATCTACGTCTCTCGCAGGTGCGGGAATCCTTCGCACCTGCTGCCTTCCAACGTATCTGCGCCCAGCTGCCTGCATCTGCGACCCTCCTTCTGTTGATTCAGTCCTAGTGGTACGGGATTTCCCTGATGTGTTTCCAGTTGATCTTCCGGGCATGCCACCCGATAGGGACATTGATTTTGGCATTGATCTGTTGCCGGGCATTCAGCCCATTTCTATCCCTCTGTACCATATGGCTCCTCCTAAGTTGAAGGAGTTGAAGGAGCAATTGTAGGAATTACTTGATAAGGGTTTTATTCGGCCCAGTGTATCGCCTTGGGGTGCTCCTGTGTTATTTGTGAATAAGAAGGATGGTTCTATGCGCATGTGTATTGATTATCGCTTGTTGAACAAGGTTACAGTGAAGAACCGTTATCCTTTGCCTCGTATTGAAGATCTGTTTAACCAGCTTCAGGGCGCACGGGTGTTTTCTAAGATTTATTTGCGCTTAGGTTACCGTCAGTTGAAGATTCGGGAGCCAGATATCCTGAAGACTGCCTTCAGGACTCGGTATGGTCATTACGTGTTCCTTGTTATGTCAATTGGGCTGACCAATGCCCCAGCAGCCTTTATGTATCTGAAGCACAGTGTATTCCGGCCATATCTTGACTCTTTTGTCATTGTCTTTATTGATGATATTCTGGTGTATTCCCAGAGTCGGGAAGATCACGAGCAGCACCTGAGGACAGTGCTTCAGACTCTGAGGGAAAAAAGATTATATGCAAAGTTTTCAAAATGTGAGTTTTGGTTGGATTCCGTGGCATTCTTCGGTCACGTGGTATCGAGTGAGGGCATTAGGGTGGATCCGAAGAAGGTAGAGGCAGTGCAGAGTTGGCCCAGGCCATCCTCAGCTACGGAGATTCGTAGTTTCCTTGGCTTGGCGGGCTACTACCGTCGTTTTGTGGAGGGGTTTTCATCGATTGTAGCCCCTATGACTAGATTGGCCCAGAAGGGTGCTCCATTTCAGTGGACAGAGGAGCGTGAGGCGAGCTTTTAGAAGCTCAAGACAGCTTTGACTACAGCCCCAGTTTTGATATTGCCTACCGGTTCCGAGTCTTATACTGTCTATTGTGATGCCTCGAGAGTTGGCCTTGGAGCGGTATTGATGCAGGACGGTAGGGTGATTGCCTACGCGTCCAGACAGTTGAAGATGCATGAGAAGAATTATCCTGTCCATGATTGAGTTAGCTTCCATTGTTCATGCCTTGAAGATTTGGCGTCATTACTTGTACGGTATGCCTTGTGAGATATATACTGATCACCGGAGTTTGCAGCATTTGTTCAAGCAGAAGGACCTTAATTTACGTCAGAGGAGATGGTTAGAGCTGCTGAAGGATTATGACATCAGTATCTTGTATCACCCGGGCAAGGCCAATGTGGTGGCCGATGCTTTGAGCCGCCGGGCAGAGAGTTTGGGGAGTTTGACTTATTTACCAGCAGCAGAGAGGCCTATGGCGATGGATGTTCAAGCTCTAGCCAGCCAGTTTGTGATATTGGACCTTTCAGAGCCCAGTCGGGTTCTAGCTTGTGTGGTCTCTCGGTCTTCCTTGTTCGATCATATCAGGGAGCGGCAGTATGATAACCCTCATTTGCTTGTCCTCAAGGACAAGGTTTAGCATGGTGACGCTAGAGATATGACCATTGGCGAGGATGGAGTATTGAGGATGCAAGGTCGAGTTTGTGTTCCCAATGTCGAGGGGCTTCGGGAATTGATTCTAGAGGAGGCCCACAGTTCGCGGTATTCCATTCATCCGGGTGCCGCGAAGATGTATCAGGATTTGAGGCAGCACTACTGGTGGAGGCGGATGAAGAAGGATATAGTTGGGTTTGTAGCTCGGTGCCTTAATTGTCAGCAGGTGAAGTATGAGCACCAGAGACCGGGTGGATTACTTCAACAAATAGAGATTCCGGAGTGGAAGTGGGAGCGGATCACCATGGACTTCGTATCTGGACTCCCACGGACTTTGAGGAAGTTCGATGCCATTTGGGTTATTGTGGATCAGCTGACCAAGTCCGCGCATTTCATCCCTGTGTGTAGTACCTATTCCTTGGAGCGGTTGGCGGAGATTTATATCCGGGAGATTGTCCGTCTGCATGGTATTCCAGTTTCCATTATTTCAGACAGAGGTACTCAGTTCACATTGCGGTTCTGGAGAGCCGTACAGCAGGAGTTGGGTACTCGGGTGGAGTTGAGCACAACCTTTCACCCTCAGACGGACGGACAGTCTGAGCGCACTATTCAGATTCTTGAGGATGTGCTCCGCGCGTGCGTGATTGAGTTTGGAGGTACTTGGGATCAGTTCTTGCCATTAGCGGAGTTTGCCTACAACAACAGCTATTAGTCAAGCATTAAGATGGCACCGTACGAGGCCTTATATGGTAGGCGATGTAGATCTCCGGTGGGTTGGTTCGAACCGGGTGAGGCCAGATTGTTGGGCACAGATTTGGTTTAGGATTCTTTGGAGAGAGTCAAGGTCATTCAGGATAGACTCCGTACAGCCCAGTCCAGATAGAAGAGTTACGCGAACCGGAAGGTTCGTGATGTTTCCTATATGGTTGGAGAGCGGGTTCTACTTCGGGTTTCGCCTATGAAGGGCGTTATGAGATTTGGGAAGAAAGGGAAGTTCAGTCCGAGGTTTATTGGCCCTTTTGAGATATTGAGGCGAGTTGGGGAGGTTGCTTACGAGCTTGCCTTACCTCCCAGCTTGGCAGGAGTTCACCCGGTATGTCATGTTTCTATGCTCCGGAGGTATCACGGTGATCCGTCGCACGTGTTGGATTTTAGCTCAGTCCAGTTGGAGAAGGATCTATCTTATGCTGAGGATCTAGTGGCAATATTGGACAGGCAGGTCAGGAAGCTGAGGTTAAAGAACATTGCGTCCGTGAAGGTTCAGTGGCGGGGTCAGCCGGTCGAGGAGGCGACCTGGGAGACCGAGCAGGATATGCGCAGCCAGTACCCTCATCTTTTCACTACTTCAGGTATGTCTTTGTGATCGTTCGAGGACGAACGAATGTTTAAGTGTGGGAGGATGTAACGACCCGACCGACCATTTTTGGAATTTACGCCCCGATCCCCTATTAACTGCTTTCCCCAAGTTTATTTTCTGCTATTTTGACTTGCCGGGATGTTCGGTTTTGAGTTTCGGAGAGTTTTGGGACACTTAGTCCCTAAATGAGAGCTTAAGTGTTGGAAGGTAGTCCGTAGTCGGAACAGTGTGAAGACGGCCTCGGAATGGAAATCCGATGGTTCCTTTAGTTCCGTTAGGTGATTTCGGGTTTAGGGGCGCAGTCGGATTGTGTTTTGGAGGTCCGTAGCTAATTTAGGCTCGAAATGCCGAAAGTTCGAATTTTGAAGTTTCCGGTTCGATATTGAGATTTTGATCCGAGGGTCAGAATGGAATCTCTGGGTAATGATTCTTTAACCCTTTCTAGTTATAGTCCATCAATCTTTAGTTAATTTCATCATTTGATTTCGGAATTTTGGTGGAAATTGGGGGAAAAGTTCTTAGACCTTTAGTTGAGGATTTGAGGGGTCATTTGGACTCCAATTTCAGTGTTCTTGTTATGTATAGACTCGTGAGAGTACGAGGTTTCCGAAATATAAATTTCACCCGATTCCGAGAGGTTGGCCTGAGGGGCGTTTTGGTCATTTTACATAAAAATCGCGTATTAGCTTTGAATTAAATAGTAGAATCAGTTGCTCGAGATGTTATTTATATTATGCAAATGAATTTAATAGATTTGGGCCATTTGGAGTTGGATACTCGTGGCAAAGGCGTGATTTCGAGTTGATTTGAGCCGGTTCAAGGTAAGTGGCTTGTCTAACCTTGTGTGGGGGATCTTTCCCCTTAGGATATGATATTTGGTAATTGAATGCCTTGTACGTGAGGTGACGAGCGCGTACTTGAGCTAATTATTGGAAATCCGGTTTTACTTTTAGTATTTATACTGAGTTCTTTTCTTACTTGTTTTATTCTACTTGCAAACATAGCCTGTGTTAGTTTAGAAGAGAATGCTTAGTTGAATTAATTGCCTATTTGCTTAAACTGCCTTAATTGCATTACGTTTAGCATGTTAGGCTATAATTTACTGTTTACTTATTACAGACTTAGTATTTATTTTGACATCCTTGTGCTGCTGCTATGTGTTTCAAATTGGGACTACGGGACGGCATCCCGGGAGATCCCCTATGCGTAATTATGATCTGGATTGAGGTGCGGGATACCAAGATAACCCTGGCACGTGCATTGAGGATACCAAGAGATCCCCGGCATATGTATTGAGGATACCAAGAGATCCTCGGGATACCAAGAGATCCCTAGTGTGTATATTGAGGATACCAAGAGATCCCGATTATTTATCTTGTTGTGAGGGGTATTTCCTTGTAGTTTGCCTTATTCCCTGTTTCCGTTATTGCACTCTTATTATACTGTGTAGATCCTTATCATCGACTCTCAATTTTACTGCTTATTGCCCTATCATTTCATTATATATATATTCATCTCAGTAGGGCCCTGACCTTCCTCGTCACTACCCAACCGAGGTTAGGCTTGGCACTTACTGAGTACCGCTGTGGTGTACTCATGTCCTTTCTGCGCATGTTTTTCATGTCCAGATCCAGGAAGAGCTTTTTTGGAGACTTCGAGGTACATCTGCCGCGTCCGCAGGCCAAAGAGTCTCCATCTTTATTCTATCTTGTAGTATTAGACCTTCTATCATACTGTTGATGTAGACATTCCGGAGTTAGAGCATTTTTTTACTGTATTTCTCTCAGCTTGTGTTCCTGTGAGTTTCCGGGTGTTGGGATAGTATTGTAGAAGTTTGAGATATTGTGCTGTATGTGCCGAGTGGCATTTTACATTTCATTTCCATTTTGTTAAATCTTGGTTTTAAGTTATAACTTCCGCAAGGTTTCGATTGCTTTCCGCGCTTGTTAGGCTTACCTAGTCGTAGGGACTAGGTGCCGTCATGACAGTTCACGGAGGACGAACTGGGGTCGTGACAACGAGAGGTTGACTTCGACACTTACTAGTGGTCCAATAATATCAGATACAGTAAAGAAGTGAATAAATATGAAACAAAGTAAATATATGTAATAGAAATGTATAAAAAAACGTGGTACAATTCCCCTTTTTACAATTTTACTCAAGCTCTCAACTAGCAAGTTCTCTCTGTAACCGGAGCAGGAGCATATATATATATATAATATATTTATATACATATATATAGTGGATATCATCAGGAGGTTGTCATAATTCAAATAAGGTAAAAAATCCCTCATACTTGCAACGCGGTCAAATATAAATTTAAGGAATCGCCCCACTCGCGGATCATACTTGCAACGTGGTCAAATATAAATTTAGCATTAAAATTATATCTCTTTTTTGATTCTTTTCAAAATAAAGGAAATTCGCTTGTAGCTTTTCAAGGAAATTACCCCGCTCGTGAAACATACATGCGATGCGGTTACACATAGATTTCTTACGCTATTATAATATTCCTCAATTCCTTTTTAAATTACGAAGTTCAAATGAAACCTTTTAAATCTTACATTCTTCAATTTCACTCCTTTAAAAACATTTAATAAGCAAACTCAATCTCGCTCCCTCTCAAGGCAAGCGATAAACATAAATCAATAACAATATCAACAAGGCATGATGTGAGCCTAAAACTACCGAACATAGGCATAACTAGTAGCTACGTATGGACCCTCGTCACCTCGTGTGTACGTAGCCCTACACAAATAGAAGCACACAATAATTTAGTTCACCTATGTGGTTAATTCCCTCTTACAAGGTTAGAAAGGAGACTTACCTCGCTCCAAAGTTCCATAACCGGCTCCAATGCCACTCTAGCACCTTAAATCAATGCTCAATGCTCCAAAAATAGCCAAACAATGCGCAAACCAATGAAAATATACTCTAATACTCATAACAAATTCTATTTAGAATAATTCCCAAATCCGCCCGGAAAGTCGATAAAATCGCCCTCGGGCCAACGTGCACGGATTCCAAAAATTTTGGAAGATAAACTTTACCCCACCCCACGAACTCAAATATAGGATTTACTCTCAATTCCATGCCAAAATTCGTGGTGAAAATCCGAAAAACTAATTTTTAGGTTTTTCTTCAAAATCTCAAATTCCACTAATTCCCCATGATTTCTTAACATCTAGATATAATCTAAGTATTTAACTTACAATAAGTGGGATTAACTTACCTTCAAGTTGCTAGGTGGAAACCCCTCTCAAGAAGCTCCAAAAATCGTCCAAGAATGGAGCAATGAGCAAAAATGGCCAAACCCCACTGTTTTATGCATTCTGCCCAGCGACCTCCGCACCTGTGGTCTCCTCGCCCGCTTCCGCGCATCCGCTTCTGCGGCGCTTCCTTCGCACCTATGCCTATTTTGGCTTCTGCGGCCTCCACCTTCGCACCTGCGCGCCCGCAGGTGCACCTAAATGTCCGCTCCTGCGACTCCCCCAGCTCCAGTCCAATCCTGCTTCTGCGAGCCACACACCACACCCGCGAATCTCGCACCTGCGGGCAAAGTCACTCATGTGCGATTACACCAGAAGCATTAAGCTACAGAAATTCTTAAGTCCAAGAATCGATCCGTTAACCTTCCCGAATCCACCCGAGGCCCTTAGGACCTTAACCAATTACACCAAGATGTCCCAAAACATGATACGGCTTGGTCGAGGCCTCAAATCACATCAAACAACATCACAAATCATGAATCGTACCCCAAATCAAGCTTAATGAACTTTACAACTTCTAACTTCTACATTTGATACCGAAACCTATCAAATCACGTCCGATTGACCTCAAATTTTGCACACAAGTCACACTCGACATTACGAACCTACTCCAACTTCCGGAATAGGAATCCGACCCCGATGTCAAAAAGTTCACTTCCAGTCAAATTCCTCAAAAACCTTCAAATTTCTAACTTCCGCCAAATGACCCCAAATGACCGACGGACCTCCAAATCCACTTCCGAGTGCACTCCCAATACCAGAATCACCATACGGAGCAATTCCCAGACTCGGAAGCCCAAACGAACATCAATAACATTGAAATGCACTTCAATCCAAATTTATGAAATTCTTCCAAAATGCTAACTTCCACAATAGGCGCCGAAATGCTCCCGGGTCATCCAAAACCCTACCCGTACATACGCCCAAGCCCGAAATCATCATGCGAACCTGCTGGAATCTTCAAATCCCGATTTCGAGGTCGTTTACTCAAAAACTCCATCTTAGTCACTCCTTACAACTTAAGGCTTTCGAAATGAGAATTCTCTTTCCAAATCAACTCCGAATGCCCTGAATCTTAATTTCGATTACGCGTAAAGTCATAATACCGGAAGTGAAGCTGCTCATGGCCTCAAACTGCTGAACGACGCGCTAGAGCTCAAAGTGACCGGTCGGGTCATTACATTCTCTCTCACTTAAACATACGTTCGTCCTCGAACGTGCTAAGAACTACGCTGGAGTTATTCGAAATCACTGTCTAACACCTCGTGCACCTACCCGTGCTACCACAACTCAGTTGAGCACATTAGCTCAATCAAATCTGAAGATATTCTCTTTTACTTACCCAAACGAGCCTTAAAGCCCAATTCCAACATCCGAAATTCTCTGCCAGGCCTGTCTACATCATACGAACACTGTATCAATCACTACACGATGTACCAAAACATGATTGCACACCTTTGCTGAATTCACATCATGCACCACATCATTCACAGGACCATAATAACATTCTATGTTCATAATATCCGACATTCCCCGAATATGATGCTCACCATGCACCTCATGACGTATGTAAGTCTGGTTACAACTCTTGCAATACCGCCACGTCTAAAGAGACGTAGAAATTCATAACCAACTGCCGAGTCAACAAATCATTGAGTCTCTCCTCTTGACTAGCATCGTCACCTCATTATGAACCAAAAAATGGTATTTTCTCTTTAATATACTTCATATAATCCGATCGCACTGATCCCAGATCCAATAATCTCGTCTCACTCAGTACGAGCTGCTCAGGCAATAAGCCACCCAGGCATGTCCAAAAGTCTCATATGATGCCACAATGTGCCAATAAGCTACAAACTCGAGCGTGATACATAAGGAAAACAAAGTCTGGAAGGGACTACTCAACCCACGTAACTAATTAGATAACGAAAATGTGTCATGAACCTTCCTAAAAAAATGGGAAACAAAAACACACAAAATAGATCCAAACAACATACCCGTGGCGGCTTGCCACCCGATCCACACATAAAATCTACGTAAAGAGATACTTACCTAGCTAAAATGCTCATCACTATAGAATACCTGAATATCGGCCACAAGCATGCTAAGTGCATGATACCATCCCCGGGGAGACAAATTGCACTATACACTTAAAAACTCAAGCACATCTAAGGTGCGATATATGATCTGAATCTCTAGAGCCATCCTGCTCACATAATGCCATCACTATGCAGAATCTCAACACATGTGAAATTTTTCTAGCCGTTTCATAACTCACACGACACAATGTAGTATTACATGAAATAGCAGACGACGAAACGACATCCAACGTCCGAATACTCCCCCATAAGGAGCGCTATGCTGAAATGAACATATTCGGCCTGAATAGAGCCCATATTCATATTTAAATCCATCCACGGACTGCAAGTCGATTTTGATTGCACCGTACTGGGCTAATAACCTTTCGAGGATCCATAATAACCCCTTTTTCCATAACACACAAGAACATCCATCATAACCGGAACAACTTCCACAGTCTAGAACCAAATGAACCGAGCGCCCTCCAGGCATCAATTCTCGAATTAGCGATATCACCACAGTCTTCATACCTAGTTTCAATATTCACTCAATCAAGTGACTACATGCCACTCTTATACAATCTTCCCATGGGACACACTCCCACGACCTTCCGCACCAGGTAACAAGTTTGCACATCCATACCACCAGCCGAACTAACGCTGTAAAGTGAATCAAGGATCCGCAAATCAATACACGAAGCCTCTTGCACAAGGCACTAATCTCAGGTGACGTTGAAGACAATACCAGTTTACTCTAAGCACCTAAGTTCTCTGCTACTCATCCGAGCTCGTGTCTTTCTCATCAACACCGAACTGCAACCTTAGTCCTTAACTTTCAAATTTCATGCCGCTCACTGCACTTACCTTACCCATACGCGAGAACCCAAGAATTTTGTTATAACTCCTGAACCACTAATAAGGTAAACACTTCATCATACAGAAACCTTTTACATAGGTCATTCCAGGAGAACCATTGCAGCACGTGACTGAATTCTCATACCCGCAGAAAATACCAACCTCAAGTAGTAGTCTAAACCACCATAACCCTTCTGGGATCCATCTACACATAATAGGCCATAACACTCAAATGCCTCCACATAAAATCGATTACGATGGCCGTCAAGTCTCGCACATACCGCCATAAAGCGCATGTATAACTTAACACGCTGAAGGAACTGATCATTGCCCCCATCATGTCAACCGATCCGACTTCTTTTAATTTACTCTGGACTTGCATTGGGAATAATAATAGCTTCATTCAAAACATCACGAACCCAAATCCGCACTCATCTTGAGTGACCTCATATCACGAGACCATGCTGTCTCAAATCCCACGAACCATCTCATACCCTCCTTGTGCGCATATTCACATCCTCAACTGGTACACCTATTCTGATAATTCCTCTACGAATCTGAAGTCATTTTATCTCATTCCTCCAAATGCTACACTGCAATCAGAAGATATCATAGAATCCTCCACGCCTATTTTCATAATCAGCTGCAAAAGCTCGATTCTTAACCATACTGCGGGCTGGAAATCCTTAGGCACCGCATTTTAATTTTTGAATTCACTAGGACCGTTGTTGAGAGTCACCCACTCTTACTTGGTCCCGAATATAATCAACTCTAAGGCTTTGCTAGCACATGAACACCCCTTTCAAAGAAGCACTCGGCTGAATCACTTTCCTTGTAAATCACATCTACACGAAGCATAAACTCTGAGTCTTCCCAAAGCCTGAACATGAGTCAATAAGGCCAATAATAGCACACATTCCTTAATTCCCTTGCTCCGTTTACGCTGATGTTCTCTTTCCTCAGTCGTAATAACTCACCAATATGTCGACAAATAGAAATCTCACAAGTAGACAACCATACAATCCAATCGTAGGCGGTGGGGCTCTCCTACTTAGCTCGATGCCACCATTGCATAAACCTGGTACCTACCACGATTCTTTCTTTATCGTTGACATGATCTTGTACAATCCACCCGCCAATTTTCTTGAAATCTTCCTGTTAACCATTTCATGAACGCTCTGAATTACTGGCCACATTTACACATTCAACCTCTTATCGGATACCCAGTAGAGTTCTTCGTAGAAGCTTCATCAACCACGCATCTGCTGACCTGCTCACAGGAATGACCCACCTATGGAAATTACATGTTGACATCTTCCAACGTCACTGCACTGGATACAATTACTACAAAATCAGTAACCCATCCAAAGTCGTGTTGTGTCCTTCTTCATATCAGCAGCTCCTTTCTGTCGTATCCAATCTCCCGCCGCATGGTAGCCAAGATTCCAAATTGAGTCCCTAGACCCAGTCACAGACCACCGTGAATTCCAAATCACTCTAGACTCTTCTCAAGGTGTGTAGTCATCCTATCATAAAACCCATACGCTACTCTGCCACTCTCCTACTTTGGCCAAACTCGCTCCATTAAGCAACCATCCGACTCCCATTTCTCACTCTTCACCTTCTAGAAAATTTAACCACTGCAAGGCACCTCCCACATGTACTTCCTCATCCTTCGCTGCCCAGTTGTTGCCTTAAGTCAAAATCCATCTCTGTAGCATTTGAACCAATAGATCGCTACTCACTTCAAACTTTTCCGAAGATCATCTTTCTCGAGCTGTCAACATTAGAAATACCCATTCAATCCCAAAATTGCTGCACTCCACCATCTCTGACGACTGTTTCCCTGGCACTATCTCACACTACTCTGCCCTGAAGGCAATTGATGAAGATCATAACACCGGCGAACTTGACACATCCAATCAAGGGCGACGACACCACACTACTGATGAAAATTCTACTACGCTCGAAGATGTCACGCCTCCTTTTTCTACCACCCGAAGCGGTATAGGGGAGTTTTTTCCAATTTAAGTGACAATCGAAACGGGATTATTTTATTTAAAATTCAGATTCACCACTTGGGATGATTTATGGTGTCCCAAGTCACCACCGGGATTATTTTATTTGACTCTGTTTTGCAGTCCGCGAAACACAGAAATCCGGGTAAGGAATTCTGTTATCCTGGGAGAAGGTGTCACGCATTCCCGGGTTCCGTTGTTTTAGCACGGTCACTCAACTATTATTATTGGCCTAATTATCTGATTTTTTACATATTTAAAACCGATGTACATTTTACTTGTTTGTTTTCGAAAAATACACCGCAAACCACGCTACATGAAATGCACCCGCGGTTCACGACATGTCTAATTTATTATTGGAAATTGAAGTCGGGTCACATGAAATGTACACCCGAGTTTTAAAATTGTGCATCACAACTACGTCACAGGAATCGTACCCGTAGCTATGACACTTTATTTTATTACCGCGCCTAAAGCAACCTCAGAGAGTTCATTTTTAATATCTAAGTTATAATATTAATAAAAGGGCCATAAGCGATTTAATTAGGATGGCACACCTCAATCCATTTAAGAGAATTACACTTAATTAGGCGTGAGGACAGTCTTACTTACAAATGGTTTGAACCTAATATATATAACTATTAGTTGTAAGAAAGTTTGGGGTACATGCTGGGCCTTTAATTATTTAAGCCAATTCTGGTTTGAGCTTAAATCCAAAAACTATTTAAAAGGAAACTGGGCTCAAAATCAAGCCCAGAAGTGTAGCCAGGCAGATGGTCGCCTATCTCAAGTGGGCCAACAGATCCAGGCCCCATTTTAAGAAATTCAAAATAAGCTATTTTGGGAAAAACTACATGCTAACGAAGGTTGGGCTCAAGATTGAGCCCGAAAGGGAGAAACGTAAATAGCTGGGGGCCAAACAAGCCTGGCCACGATCCAGGCGACCCCAATTGGGCCGGATTCAAACCTCAAACCTTGGCAAGAATACTTCAAACATTAAGGCCCTACTGAGGCCCAACTGACTACAATTCACATGCAATAACAGAATATGCATATTTTGAAAATTACAATACTAAACAACTATACTATAAACCTTTAAATCATTACATTACTATTAATAATAATAACATGAACTTGGACTATGAAACTAATCATTAACTATGCTATTACGTATACAATTATTCTAACAAAGTTGAAGTTCTGAAAATATACCACATACTAAGTACTGTTTTTCAAGCATACATGATTCATTGAGCATGCATCTTTTATTACAAATGACTATCAGAACCCTATGCTAACCTGAAATTCTACATGTTTCATAACAATAAACTAATCAAGCCTTCACATATAAAATTTCCCATTATGCAAGTGGTCATCAAACAAATCCTAAAACAAATTACATAAGAGCTGCAAAAAGCTAAACTAAAACCAAATCTAGATGAACTTGGAATAAAACACATGAATAAAACTAAAATGAACAACATTTTGCATCAGATCTTTCACATTTTTCAGCTATATATTTCACATGGAAGACATGCTTGCACTTCACATATCATTCATGGTTCAAGAAGTACCTGGATGTCAAAACAAAGCAAAGGGAGGATCTTAGCAGTAGCGGAAATATGAGCAAAAGCAACAAAATAAAAGAAAACCACAGCTTCTTTAATCCATGTCCAAACCCAGAAAACCAATAAACCAATGAAAGCCTTTTTCAAATTTCTTCTAAAAGCAAGAATCAGAAACTAATTCTAACCAATTTCTAAAGAAAGTAGTGCAGAAACTTTTGGGTATTTTTTAGGGTCTGAATCTCTCTTTTGTGTGTGAAGGAAAGGATCTATATATAGCCCTTGAGGAGTGCCATCTGCTGAAGAGAGTAATGGAATTATTCCTTCAGCCGCAAGACATCTTTTTTAACCAACTTGTACAGCTGGCTGCCTTTCATTGGTTTCAGCATTATCTGCTAACCAAATGAGGCCAGCTGCCCCTATTCTACAACCTTCCCATATTAAACTTATCTAAAAGTCCTTATTCCTATTTCCCAAATTAACCTCATAAGTTTTTATTTGTTCAATTAAGACCCTAGGAGTTTCTAACAATTTACAAACTAAGGCAAACAACATCAAACCAGAATCAAACGGAAATAAAGATCAAATGGCACAAATCCTAAAACCTATAACTAAATCTAAATTCTCTTAACGAGAACTGAAATCAGAAATGAGTCAAAGACAGAAATAGTTAAACCTAATACTAACACGAGTCCAGATTAAGTCAATAATGAACCATTTTCTAAGAATTAAACCAATCCATCCAACATTATTACACCAGGGAAACATAATAAACAAAAGGAAACTAGCATACTGATTTGAAATCAAACAAGCTAAACCAATATTAACAAACCCTAAACAACAAACTGACCATTTGATGATTCTGATGAAAACGCCTAAATTTATAAGCCCTAAAACTACTGACTAAACACGTCCAAAGACTTAAACAAGGATGACTCTTAAAAAGATGAAGAACAAACAGATTAACAAACTGAAAATCAAACTAGAAAGAAGACTGACTTCGAAATTTGAAGAAAAGAGAAGGAAAGTGGAGAGGCAAATGATACCTTACCATTTGAAGAGTAGAAAGCAAACAAAACAGCTTTTGAGGTCCGACTCCACCCCGATTGACCAATAGAGGTCTTTTCCTTCAAGGGATCCGGTCTTGCATGGCTTTTGACCGGATCTCCTTGAAAGAAAAGACTCCTGAAAACCTAATCCTCGAAGGAAAATTCCGGAAAAGGTCTCAAGACTCGAACACAGGCAGAAATCCATCTTAGACTTGAAATTGCAGAGTTTTGTGGGGTGGTTTGGGGAAATCGGTGAACTATCAAGGGCGTGGGGAGTGAGGAGACAATGATGAAGTTTTTGGGTTGACTTGGGTGAACTAGGATTTTTGGGATTGAAACTCAAATCTGAAATTAGGGGAATTTGAGGGTGTTTTTGGGGACATGGATGATGGATTTAGGAAGAGAAGGGGACAGGGGTTATGGGGTGTTATTTTGGGGGTGTTTGGAGCACCGGAATCGCCGTGAGGCGATTTCCGGCGGTGGTTAGCGGCGGAAGCGGCAGAGGCGGTGGGGTTTTTTTAGGCGGCTAGGGTTCTCTAGGGTTTGGTTTAAGAGAATGAAGGGGGTTCGAAATGGGGGGGGGGGGTGGGGGGAACCGGTTGGGACAGTTTTATGTTAAGGGGAGGGTTAGTTCCGAACCATTGGCTCACTAGGATCCAACGGATGTGATCAGGGACGGGAAAAACGGGGTCGTTTAGTTTAGTGAGGTTTGGACTGGGTAAGGGTTTTTGGGCGTGGGTTTGGGGCGGATTTGGGGCAAAATATTTGGGCCCAATTCGAGTTTTAAAGACAAGCTTTTCCCCTTTTTCCAATTTCCTTTTCTTTTGTGTTCTTTTTCTTTTTCTTAAATTAATAAAAATCCTAAATTGAATTCCTAAATTAATCTAAATTGTAAAAATTAAGCTAATTAAATAACTATAAAATCTATAACAATTAACTGACCCTAAATTAAAAGAGAAAAACTACTAATCTAAAATTAAAAGCTAAAAATGCAAAAATGAACCATTTTTGTGATTTTTATTTTAGTAAAACAATTAATTAACTGATTAATCCTAAAAATATGGAAACAAAATCTAAATTCAATGCATGGTATTTTTTGTATTTTTCATGATTTTAGTAAAAGTAAACATGCACAGAAATGCAAACAATTAACTTAAATAGCTACAAAATCCTATAAAATTGCAAACAATTAGAAAAGATCTATTTCTTTAATTTGTAGGAGTATTTCACATAGGGCAAAAATCACGTGCTCACAACTGCCCCACATTGCTCGGAAACACGAAGAGTTTTTGGGCAAAGATAAAGTGAGCGGATACGAGCGATTCTTGCCTGTTTGAATACTCCGTGGGAAGCATTTTTGAAAGATCTGACCGAACCTTGCTTCCGAGGTTGCCTACATATCCTTGGCTATAAAGGAATTAGGTCAGTGTAGTTTGGGAAGGTTTGGTAGCTGGGACTACCGGGAAGCTGTGATTTCACTGTTGCTGCTGCTACTACTGCTTGCTGTACTCCTTATTACACCAGGACAAAATAGAAAGAAACTAGGCTAAACTATGATCTATGAATTACAAGAATCCTATATGCACATCTTCAAACTTGAACTTGCTGCTTCTGCAGTTCTGTTGTGCATCTTAAACTGTTGACTTACACTCTCGAGGCAAGCTTCTGATGTTGCTAACTCGAATTGGATTCTGAAATGAGTTCCCTTGTTTTCCAAGTGGGTGCCAGATTCCAAAATCTAAACTGTATTCCCTTGTTCTCCAGGTGAGCGCCTCATTGGCAAGATTCGAACTGTATTCCCTTGTTCTCCAGGTGGGCGCCTAATTGCAAAAACTTGAACTGTATTCCATTGTTCTCCAGGTGGGCGCCTGATTGCCAAAACTTGAACTGTATTCCATTGTTCTCCAGGTGGGCGCCTGATTGCCAAAACTTGAACTGTATTCCCTTGTTCTCTAGGTGGGCGCCTGATTACCAAAACATGAACTGTATTCCCTTGTTCTCCAGGTGGGCGCCTGATTGCCAAAACTTGAACTGTATTCCCTTGTTCTCCAGGTGGGCGCCTGATTGCCAAAACTTGAACTGTATTCCCTTGTTCTCCAGGTGGGCGCCTGATTGCCAAAACTTGAACTGTATTCCCTTGTTCTCCAGGTGGGCGCGTGATTGCCAAAACTTGAACTGTATTCCTTTGTTCTCCAGGTGGGCGCCTGATTGCCAAAACTTGAACTGTATTCCCTTGTTCTCCAGGTGGGCGCCTGATTGCCAAAACTTGAACTGTATTCCCTTGTTCTCCAGGTGGGCGCCTGATTGCTGAAACTTGAATTGTATTCCCTTGTTCTCCGGGTGGGCACCTGATTTCCAAAACTTGAACTGTATACCCTTGTTCTCCACGTGGGCGCCTGATTGCCAAAACTTGAACTGTATTCCCTTGTTCTCCAGGTGGGCGCCTGATTGCCAAAACTTGAACTGTATTCCCTTGTTCTCCAGGTGGGCGCCTGATTGCCAAAACTTGAACTGTATTCCTTATTCTCAAGGTGGGCGTCTGATTGCCAAAACTTGAACTGTATTCCCTTGTTGTCCAGGTGGGCGCCTGATCTTCAGGTGGGCGCCTGATTGCTAAAACCTTGAACCGTATTCCTTTGTTCTCCAGGTGGGCGCCTGATTGCCAAAACTTGAACTGTATTCCCTTATTCTCCAGGTGCGCGCCTGCCATTACAACAAAACAGACAAAACAAAAGAAACTTTTCTGCCCCAGGGGCCCTGAAACTTTTCTGTGAGTGTTAATCGAATCATGTTACCCAAAAGAGCTCTAAGAATTTAATAGCTAAATCCCGTTATCCAGGAGGGCCCTGAAACTTTAAAATTAAATCCCATCTTAAGAGTGAAAACTTCAAAGCTAACTTATGTTTCCTGAAGGTTGAATTTACGCTAAATCTTGTTATCTATGAAGGTCTTAGAAACTTACTAAATCCCATAATCCAGGAGGGTCCTGAGAATTTATAGCCGAACCTGTCTAACACGTGTTTTCCTCACGGAGGGTTTCTCCGGAACAAACGAAATTTCCTGCCCCTATTTCAACCAAAGAAAATATTATCAGTTTGAAAATGTGGTGGTTAGTTTGCGGCATTCTTGCTGAAGGTGGCCTCTCCACTGCCATGCCTTATTCTGATTGGTTGCCTTGGACTGGCAAAGAATTGTTTGACCTTCTGACTGAACCTCAATAACAGGACACTGAATGACCCGAGTGCCCTACACTCAACCTGCTGCTTTACATTTTTGTCCTTCCAGTTTGAACCTCTGTATTTTCCCCAAAATTCACAAGACCATTCGACCACTAGAACTTCCACTAACACCTTATTTTCCATCTTGCAACATGCTATTTATGGTATGCTTTTACCGCACTTGCTTTGTGCAATTTGGAAGTTGGTAATAAGCTTTGAAATCCTTTCTTACTTGCTAAACAAGGCTAACATTGGAAAAGCCTTAGAAAAGTAGACCCAAAACAAAATGAAATGCAATGACTTCGAGAGTTAGGAATAAAGAAGAAAATTCGAAACAGGAAGACTGTTTGAGGAAGAAACGGAAAAGAGACTTATCTGAGTGAGGCAGCTGGCACCAATGATCATGACATGCATTTTGGATTAATCAACCTAGACTGTTCAACCAATCACCTTTCAGATGTCATACTTTATGCCCCGGGATTTCCATAATCCAATCTCTTTGCAAAGTCACCAACCTTGTTCTGCTTGCGGCGCTTTGAAGGGTTTTCACCAACAAACCTCTCTCATTTGTTCATCTCTCAACACGCCGTCGCCTTACGGCGCCCGTGAGTGTTTTCACCAATAAGACTCTCTCATTTTAATTTCTCTCATCTTTCCATCGCCTTACGGTGCCCGTGAGGGTTTGACGCTCTTATTTATTCATTTTTCCTTGTGCAGAACGGAATTTTGCCCCTGATGCGAATCATACCTCTATCTCGCTTGACTTGGCATTCTCAAAGACTGATCGGAAGGTCTTACTTTGGGCCATAATGTGGGCTTTTGGATAGGGTTAGAAAGAAAGGATATCATAAAGGCTCAAAACAACTGGACTGGGTTCAAAATTACAACTTTTGGAATCAGATCTTTTGTAAAACCGCAACTTCTGCCCCAGTTTCTTTTCTCTTTTTCTTTCTCTTTCTCCTTTTTTTCTTCTTTTCTTTTCTTCTTTTTTTTGTAACTCTTTTTCCATTCTTTCCTTTCTCTTTTTCTCTTCTCTTTTCCTCTTTTCTCTCTTTTTTTTATTTATATTTTCTGTATCTATACTTCTAAATTCTGCTTCTGATTCCAAAGGAGGGATATGAAAGAAAATAAATAAGGCTCAAAAGGGGTAACAAAGGATAAAGTGTTTAGATAGCAGAATAAAATGCCTTCATCATTCCAATCTTCAAAACATGCCAAGTACAAACAACACAGTTTAAACCAAAGAAATCATACATAATATCTTTTGACTGCATCAGAATTGATAGCCATATCTACACATTTGCCTTCTGTATATGTTAAACAGAAAGCACCATTGGACAACACTCTCGTTACAACGAACGACCCCTGCCAATTTGGGGCCAACTTGCCTTGTGCTTCAGCCTGATGTGGAAGGATGCATTTCAATACTTGCTGACCCACTTCAAATTTTTGGGGACGCACCTTCTTGTTGTATGCTCTTGCCATACTCTTTTGATACTACTGGCCATGACATACTGCCACCAATCTTTCCTCATCAATCAGACTTAGTTGCTCCAATCGAGTTTTGACCCACTCATCTTCATCAATCTCTGCTTCAGCAACAATTCAAAGGGATGGAATCTCAACCTCCGCGGGTATCACTGCTTCAGTACCATATACTAACAAATAAGGAGTTGCACCTACTGAAGTGCGAACAGTAGTGCGATAACCAGGCAAAGCAAAAGGCAACTTTTCATGCCATTGCCTAGAACCTTGCACCATCTTTCGAAGTATCTTCTTTATGTTGTTGTTGGCCGCCTCAACCGCTTTATTTGCCTTGGGGCGATACGGAGTGGAATTTCGATGCATAATCTTGAACTGCTCGCATACTTCTTTCATCAAATGGCTGTTAAGATTAGCACCATTGTCCGTGATGATTACCTTTGGAATAACGAACCGACAAATGATGTTCGAGTGAACAAAGTCAACCACTGCCTTCTTGGTCACATATTTCAAAGTCATAGCTTCAACCCACTTAGTGAAATAATCGATGACCACCAGAATGAACCTGTGCCCATTTGATGCCGCTGGCTCAATTGGTCCGATGACATCCATGCCCCAAGCTACAAAGGGCCAAGGTGCGGACATTGTATGCAACTCAGACGGTAGAGAATGAATCAAATCACCGTGTACTTGGCATTGATGACACTTGTGCACAAAGCTGATGCAATCTCGTTCCATGGTGAGCCAATAATAACCTGCTCGAAGAATATTCATCGCTAGAATATACCCACTCATATGCGGCCCGCAAACTCCGGAATGCACTTCGGTCATGATAGTCATGGCTTGTTTAGCATCTATGCATCTCAACAGTCCAAGATCTGTAGTTCTTTTGTACAAAATTCCCTCGCTCAAGAAAAATCCACTAGGCAAACATCGAATTGTTCTCTTTTGATCACCTGTGGCCTGTACCGGATACACCCCTATCTTCATGTATTCTCGGATATCATGAAACCATGGTTCACCATCAAGTTCCTTCTCAACCACATTACAGTAAGCATGCTGATCACAGACTTGAATATGCAGAGGGTCAACATAACCCTTATCCGGATGGTGTAACATTGATGCTAAGGTAGCCAAGGCATCAGCAACCTTATTATGGATCCTAGGAATATGCCTGAACTCTACTGATCTGAACCGTTGACAAAGATCATACAAACACTGTCGATACGGTATGCGCTTTAAATCCCGAGTCTCCTATTCTCCTTGAATTTGGTGTACCAGCAGATCCGAATCTCCCAAAACTAAGACTTCCTGGACCCCCATATCTACAGCTAACCTCAAACCCAGAATGCTTGCCTCGTACTCAGCCATGTTGTTGGTACAATAAAAATGACGCTGGGCCGTAACCGGGTAGTGATGCCCTGTTTCGAAAATGAGCATAGCCTCTATTCCGACACCTTTCATGTTAGCGGCTCCATCAAAGAAAAGTTTCCAACCTGTCTTTTATTCCTACTCCACCTCTTAAATATGCATCATCTCTTCATCAAGAAAATAAGTCCTCAATGGCTCATACTCTTCATCCACCGGGTTCTCTGCCAAATGATCGGCCAATGCTTGGGCTTTCATCACGGTCCGAGTTACATAGATAATGTGAAACTCTGTGAGAAAAATCTGCCACTTTGCATGTCTTCCTGTGGGCATAGGCTTCTGAAAGATATACTTTAGAGGATCCAGGCGAGAAATGAGGTAAGTAGTGTAGGATGACAGATAATGTTTCAACTTTTGTGCCACCCAAGTTAGGGCGCAACATGTCCTTTCAAGGGGAGTATACTTAACCTCATAGGATGTAAACTTCTTGTTGAGATAATATATGGCTTGCTACTTCCTGCCAGTGATGCCATGTTGGCCCAACACACAACCGAATGAATTATCCAGGGCAGTCGGATAGAGAATTAAAGGTCTCCCGGGTTCCGGCGGGACCAACATAGGCGGGTTTGACAAGTACCCCTTGATCTTATCAAATGCCTCCTAGCACTCATCAGTCCATTTGACCGCAACATCCTTCTTCAGCAACTTAAAGATGGGCTCACAAGTTGTCGTGAGTTGAGCATTAAACCTGCTGATGTAGTTTAAACGCCCGAGCAGACTCATAACCTCAGTCTTATTCCTTGGAGGCGGCAATTCTTGGATAGCTTTGATCTTTGACGGATCCAACTCAATGCCTCATCGACTGACTATGAACCCCAACATCCCAGACGGAACACCAAATGCACATTTTGCAGGGTTGAGCTTAAGATTGTACCTGCGGAGCCTCTGGAAAAACTTTCTCAAGTCTCCGACGTGGTCGGAATGCTTCCTGGACTTTATGATCACATCATCTACGTAGATATCAATCTCCTTGTATATCTTGTCATGGATATGGTGGTCATTGCCCTCATGTAAGTTGCCCCAGCATTTTTCAAACCAAATGGCATGACCCGGTAGCAATATGTTCCCCACGGCGTAATGAATGTCGTCTTTTCCGCATCTTCCTCATCCATTAAGATCTGATGATATCCCGCATAGCAATCCACAAAAGATCCGATCTCATGCTTGGCACAGTTATCAATCAAAATGTGGATATTTGGTAGTGGGAAGTTATCCTTCGGACTAGCTTTGTTGAGATCACGGTAATCAACATACACTCTGGTCTTACCATCTTTCTTTGGCAACGACACAACATTAGCTAACCAAGTGGGATACCGCATGACTCGAATGACCTTTGCATCTAGTTGCTTTGTGACTTCCTCTTTGATCTTCACACTCTTGTCAGTTTTGAACTTAACTTCTGTTTGACGGTAGGGAAAGCTGGATCAGTTGGCAATTTGTGAACTACCAAGTCAATACTCAAACCCGGCATGTCATCATACGACAAAGCAAAAATATCATTATATTCAAACAATGCTTTGATTATTTCTTCCTTGATTTGTGGTTCCAAGTGTACACTTATCTTGGTTTACCTTATATTATCTGGATCCCCTAAATTGATTTCTTCAGTTTCATTCAAATTAGGCTTGGGTTTTTCTTCAAAATGATTTAGTTCTTTACTAATTTCCTCAAATGCTGCTTCTTCATCATATTCTGTTTCATCTTCACACTCTTGGATTATTATTTCAGAATTAGATTGGCTTTTAAAGCTTGGTCGAAGATTCCTCATGTATGTCATGTCACTGAAACCAGCATAAAAAGAACTGTACAAAGAAAGACAAAATGACACTATCGGGAGTAATGGAAAAGGGAAATTGCATTTCATTGAAAATAAAGGATAGAAGGTTTTGTACATCAAAACAAGCGAAAAATATAAATCTAGACTACAACCCTGGAATAACCCAGATAGAAAGGATAACAAAAGCAAACTACCAAAACTCTTTCCGAGTAGGGAGAGGAGTAGCATCCCAATTGTTAAGCTTTATTCTTGGCCCAATAAACTGCACATCTACTTTGCTGGAACCTTCCCCAATTTCCACCATGTTCACCTCATCAAATAACCTCTAGAACCTTTCAATTAATTCTTTATCAACGTCAACCACAGGATTTGCGACTGCTGACACTGGGCGCTTCACAACCCCTGGTTTGACAAAGGACCTGGAGAGGCGCGAGATAGGCTTCGGGAGTGCCCATGCCTTCTTTTTTGACCTTTTGGCCCTTTTCACATCTTCCCCTATGGGTTTGAATCCTAGACCAAATGTACCCAAATTTTTAGGTAGAGACACTGGCTGCATGATACCTTGTAAAGACGCGCCCAGAACTTTGCCTGGTACAAAACCATTCTTCAGAATTTCAGAAGCCACCATGACAGATGCGGAGGCTAACTTTGGACCTGGAACACATTCCCCCCTGGGGACCTTCTCAACTTGCACTGTTTCGGAAACTTGGTAAACCCAAGGCCCCTTATCATCTTCGGACTCAATAAACAGGACGGAAGTATCATTGTAAGCACACAAGTTCTCCTCGCCATGCACGACGATCTCCTGTCCATCCCACTCGAACTTGACCATCTGGTGCAAAGAAGACGGGACTGCTTTGGAAACATGTATCCAGGGCCTACCCAACAACAAATTATAAGAGACGCCCACGTCCAGTACTTGGAACTCCATGGTAAATTCAACTGGTCCTATTATTAGTTCGAGCACGATATTGCCAACAGAATCTTTTCCCCCTCCATCAAAACCTCGGACACATATACTGTTCCTGTGGATCCTTTCGGTATCAATGTTCAACTTGTGCAGAGTGGAGAGTGGGAAAATATTTGCACTGGAACCATTGTCAACTAGCACCTGTGTGACCACAGAATCTTTGCATTTCACTGTGAGATAAAGAGCCCGATTATGTTCCGTACCTTCCAAAGGCAACTCATCATCTGAGAAGGTGATTCTGTTTGTCTCGAATATCTTGTTGGCAATCTTCTCCAAGTGATTCATTGTAATCTTGTCAGGGACATGGGCTTCATTCAAGATCTTCATGAGGGCCCGGCGGTGCTCATCCGAATGTATCAACAATGATAGAAGAGAAATTTGAGCGGGTGTCTTCCTCAACCGTTCTACGATGGAGTAATCTTGCACTTTCATTTTCCTCAAGAATTCTTCCTCCTCCTCCTCAGTGACTGGCTTCTTTACTAGAATGGGATTATCTTTGAGTGGCTTAGCTTTCCTCAACTCTTCCGGGGCAAAGCATCTTCCTGAACGAGTTAATACCCGGTCTCCGTTAACTTCCTCTTTCACTTCCTTCCCCTTATAGGTTACTATTACCCTCTCATAGTTCCATGGGACAACCTTGGTGTTGACTACTGGCAGCTGGGTCATAGGTTTGATAATGATAGGTTCTCAGCGGGCACCCTCCATAATTATGACAGGCTTATTCGCCACCCCCGACACGATCACCTTTGACTTTTTCTTGCTTTGCTTCAACATCACTTGTGGATCTCTTTTCAACTACCACAGATGGCTTATCATTTGGCATGCTCAACTTGTCTGCTGATCCTTCAGCTATCGAAGAGATTGCTTTTGTGACAACTTGGCCCTTGACTGTCTTAACCTCACTAGACCGGATCATCATGACGAATTATGAAGGCTTCTTGGGCTCCCAATCCTTGTGTACTATCTCGATCATGTTCGTTTCATCATGGGTTGGAAATGGGTTCTGATTGATATTGGGTGCTTCTGGAGTTTGGACCACAATCTGATTTGTATTGATGAGCTCTTGAATAGCGTTTTTCAAGTGCCAGCACTTTTCCGTATCGTGCCCCGGAGCACCAGAACAATATGCACAGCTGAGGGAGTAATCCAGATTCTTTGGAGGGGGGTTTGGCAATCTTGACTCAATTGGCCTCAGCACATCCAATTGCCTCAATCTACGAAACACGCTAGTATAAGACTCCCCAAGAGGGGTGAAAGTTTTCTTCCGCTGCAGCCTTTTATTTCTGAATACTGGCTTGGGCCGAAAGCCTGGAGCGATAGGGTTTCAGTATGTTTGTGTAGGTGGGTAGGCAGTTTGTGGAGCTGGCTAGGTGTTCTGTGGGGCTGGGGCACGCCATTGTGGGTAAGAAGGAGGTTGAGTGTATGACTGGGCGTGGTGGACATGGTATTGAGGTGGCTTGATAGAATATTGAGGGTCTGGTGATGGCAAGTAATGTTGAGGTGGATTATATAGGTTTTGGGTGTAGGTTTGGGGATGGGGTCGAGGTTGGGTGTAATGGTGTGGTGTGTCCCTCGGACCATGCCACGATCCCGAGACAACCATTGCAACATCTTCTTTCTTCTTCTTTCCTATTACTCCTCCAGTACCATTCTGAATTGCTTGGGTAGTTGCTTTGATAGCTAATAGCTCATGATCTTGCTCAATTTGAGCCCTTATTCTACCATACCTCCCATCTTCACTACTTCATTGAAAGACTTACCTATGGCCGATATCAGATGACCAAAGTAAGTAGGCTCCAAAGCTTTAAGAAAGTACTCTTCTATTTCACTTTCCTCCATCGGAGGGTTGACTCGTGCTGCCTGTTCCCTCCAGCGAAAACCATATTCCCTGAAACTTTCACTAGGCTTCTTCTCTATCTTAGTCAAAGACAAACGATCTGGAACACTTTCTATGTTGTATTGGAAATGCCGCGTGAATGCTTGGGCCAAATCATCCCAGGTATACCATCTGTTGTGATCTGGACGAGTGTACCACTCCAATGCCGCACCACTCAGACTCTGGCTAAAGTATGCCATTAACATCTCATCTTTCCTATATGATCTTCTCATTTTGCTGCAAAATCCCCTTAAGTGGGCCACAAGGTCTCCGTGCCCATCATACAAGTCGAATTTGGGCATTTTGAATCCAACAGGTAACTGGACGTTTGGAAACAAACACAGATCTTTTTAGGCTACACTCACTTGCCCTCCCAACCCCTGCATATTTCTGAGCGTCTGTTCCAGGCTTCTCACCTTCCTAAACAACTCCTCCTGTTTCGGGTTTTTGGGTGGTTTCTCAGTCTCGATAGGAAGGTCAAAATGGGGGGGGGGGGGTGTATGAGTAGTGATCTGGGACTTTGACGGTGGGCTCCAGGGCGTAGTACTGATTATTTTGGGCTTGCAGTGCCGTCTCACTAGAAGATCGGTGGAGGGTGGCTAGTGGCGGTGCTACGAAGACAGGGGTAGCCGGTGGAGGAGGGTATGTAGTCGATTTGGCTAGTGGAGCTTGGACAATTTGGGAAGAAGAGCCCGGATAGTGGTGATAAGGGTTGAATCTTGGGGCATGTTTTGGGGATAGATCGATAATGGGAGGTTCTTGAGATTGAGCTAGTGGTGGGATGAAAGTGGGGTTGGCGGGGAATAATGGTGGAGGATGCCCTTTCATCCATGCCTGGTACATCTAAGCCATCTGGTGTTTCAGCTTATGTAACTCTTCTTTCAAATCGGGCTCAGACTCCTCTACCTCCCTTGGCGAGTCAATAACACTCGAGTCCAATTCTTTGCCAGCCATGTTCGCCTTGTGCTTAGATCTGGTATTATACGGGTGACTTGCCAGAATGCCTAACAAACTAACCACCTTCCTGGACTGGATGACAACAAGTAGACTTGTTAGCGATTAAGAACTTAACAGATAGGCAACCGCACGTTGGGAATGCAATGCACCTAAATAGGCAAATGTTTCTATCGTTTTTTTGAATGGTTGCATGCTTCATCCCGGCTTTAAGGAACTTTTCACATTTGGGCTTTCTTTTTCTTTTCATTCCTCCCTTTTTAGTCACTATTAGTTCTCTCACTTGGTTCTCATTGCGCCCTTCTTTATTTTGCATTTCTTTCTTGTTTCTTGTTTTGCCACTCTTTCTTTTCACTCAGTTCCATTTCGTTTTATTTCCTTTCTTTTTTTTTTTATTTTCATTTTATGGTTATGATCGAATCCTATGGGGATTGCCTACGTATCATGATGCCGCATGAATCAGATCATTACGTAGTTCAGGATAAAGGTGAAATAAAAGAAAGAAATATTTTTGGGTTTTCAAATTTTCATAAAATAAAAACATTCTGATTTTTCCTCTACTACAACGACTCCGTCTTACAAATTTAAACATAAAAACTAACAGACTCCAAAAGAAACTGCAATACAGACTCGAAAAATAAAATCAGGAGTACATAAGTGCTTTCAAAACTGCTCCAGGGGTCCGCAGGACGTCAGTCGGTCTCGCCACGGGCCTACGTGCAAGATCTCCTTGGAGGTGATCCAGGTCAGCAATTATCTGGCGAACAAAAGTTATCACTGCGGCGAAGAAAGTGGATCTAGTCATATCCTCACACTCATGGCACTTCATGACGATATAGTCAGCAATTCCCCTAATCCTCTCTCTAATGATGCCTTTCTCTTGGAGCAGGCGTCCAATTTGTTGAGATCTAGCTTCTAGAACTTGGGCGTCATTATGTCTTTGCTCCTGCAATTGTTGCATGTCCTCCTCCATTTGGGCCATTAATGCATAACAATGTTCCCTCTCTGCCTTGAAGTTTTTTGCTTGTTTAGCCATTTCATTCTCAAGGGTATTCAGCTTCTTCTTTAGATTTGCAACTTCTCTACCATATTTCCCTTTTAATTGCCGAATAAACTCTGCCCGTCCCTCTGCGTTCTTCGCCAACTGTGCTCGGGCTCTTGCCAGACTACTTTCGGATTGTTCCAAATCATTCCCGTACTCACATATTTTCTTCGTAAGACCATTTATGAGTCTTTCATCTGCTCTACTTCTTACTTGGTTTTCAGCTGCTATTTTTATCTTTTGGATTTGGGCTCGGAGGACTTCATTTTCTTGGGCTAATTTTTTCTTTTCTCCCTCATTTGCAGCGGCTCGCACATCACTGTCAAATTTAAGATCTCTAATTTTCCCTTCCAATTTGCTTATCGTGGCCCTGTAGGCTTTCTCCTTTGCTAACCAATTCCATTGTTCTTGTGCCCCATTAGTGAATATTTGATTATGGGGGCCTTTTGGCGGTCCGTTCAGGCTCTTGATGGACTTGAACCCTTTTACCGTACCAGGCCGTGTAACTAGGCTCTAACTCACCCTTGGACAAATACCGGACCCGAGTTTGTTACTCGAAGAACCTACACTGATGCCAAATCTGGTGAACTTTTTCTTCACGGAATACAACCTTTTGACCTAGTTCAATGACTTGCCGACTCAGATCTTCATCATGAGGGACAGTTTGGTACTTACCCAGCTGGCGCAGAACCCTGTGTGGAGCATACGGGTGAATACTCCGAAGACCCATCAATAAAAGAAAGCACACTCCAGCCGACATATAGATGACCTCATTGACCAGGAGCCAACCAAATGTCCACTCGATTTTTCTTGCCGTCAAGGAACTCAAATGTGATAACCATGCCTCCTTACCTTCTGGAAACTCATGACCATCCACCCGGTTTTCTTGTTCTTCAATGCAGTTAAGACCAGTCATACCATAGTTCATGTACCCTGGACGATGGCAAAGTCGCTCTACCATCCAAAGTTGTAAAAGCATGTTGCAACACTCCAAAAAATTTCCCCCTGCTCGGCAAACAGTTAGAGCTCGATAAATTTCTGCTAGGATCATTGGTACAATAGTGCCATTAGCCTTTTTAATCATGAAGTCAGCCATTCCTACGAGCCCTAACTCTATATGTCCATCCTTCCTCGGACAGATTAAGGTGCCTAAGAATGCCACTACGAAGGCCAGTCCCCGACGTGCTTCCCATTTGCCTTTGTTCCCTGAATGAGTTAGACTGGTATTTGGTGCCTCAAAACCGTGGGGGTCTCCATAACGGCGGTATAGGAAGTAGAATGTGCAAAATCCTTCAGCCAATTTTCTATCTTTGACTTCCCGACTAATACTCAGAAGATCCAAAAATTTGTGAGGGGTTATGATCGCGGCCTACCTCGCACTACTAATTAAGTAGCGAGAGAGGGTCGGAGCAGCTTTTACCCGATTTAGGGTCGGGATCGATATCTACAGAGAGCTAGAATTTGGAATCGAGTATCTATCTAGTGTAGAGTTGCGTATGTGTTCCAAATTACACTTCTAAACTTTTTTGGGGTTTTTGTTTTACTTCTACTATTTATCAAACTATAAATGGTAAATGCAACTAGACTAAGCTAAGAGTTATAATGCTACGAGTTGTTCAAATGGTTTAAAAGGCATTAGGGTAGTGACCTTCGCCTAGGTGGTCGATTGACAGGTACTTGAATCTAGGGCACGTTTGACATATTTGGGGATTATGATATAACCGTTGCACGACTTTACCCACTCTACACCTCTCGGTGGTTTGAGTGATTTTGCCCGAATTGACTTTCTCAAGACCAATTGGGTATGCAAATTTGCACGAGCAACTAGGGTTCAATTCGGGTATTACTCTCTCGATTTAACCCTTTAATTGGGGCTATCAATTCTCTTGAGTACGCCCCAATTCCTTGTTGGACTAATTCTAGAGACTTAGGCTCTCTTTCTCAAGAAGAGCAAAAGTTAACTAAACACAAACTAGTGTTTGCAACCACTAATTTGACAATTAAACATGGAATTAGCCCAAATATCAAACACCCATAGTCAATCAAGCCCTAAAATACAAGACCCATCAATTACCCACACTAGGGTTGAGCCACAACCCTGCTTATGGGTCTAGCTACTCATAATTAAAGAAGAAAAACAAGAAATAGATGAAGAACAATTCATATTAATTAATTGCTAAGATAAAATAGAAGATTCAATGTTAAAATGAAGATAAAATTGCCCAAAATAACTAAGAAAACCGAAGTCACAAGCGCAGCTACCAGTCAAATCTATCTGCTTGACCTAAAATGGAAAAGAAGCTATTTATACTAAGCTGACAATTCTGGACAAAAATGACCCTGCGGGGTTCGTACGGACCGCACAAAATGGACTGCGGTCCTCACTAGGGCTTTGGACTTGACAAAACTGCTCTCTGAACCTGGCATTGCGGACCGTAGAGAATGGACTGCGGCCGCGGAGGCTTCTAGTACGGTCCGCATTAAATGGACCGCGGACCGCATTGGCTTGACATTGGAAAATTGCAACTCTCTGATTCTCCTTACCGCGGACAGNTTATCAATTCTGAGTCCACACTATTACGCCGGCCTTTGAGGATATCGGGGTCGTGATTGGGGATCGGTCCTGGCCTTGATTAACTTCGAAGAACGTTGTCAGATAGTCAAGCTCGGCCAACAGAAGGTCGTGATATCCGTGACCGACCGAATATCACGGCGGAGATCTCGGCATATATCGACCTGAGATCGGCAATCAATTAATTAGGGGATTTTTACTTTTTATAGAGTTGTACCTAATATAAGACTCCCCTACTATATAAAGGGGGTCTAATTACTTGTAAGAAGCATTGTAACACGCATTCCAAGCAATACATTATTTTTTTCTCTTTAAGCTTTTATTCAATTATGTCCTGATACCGATCGAAGTGCATCAAATTCGAGGGTGGCTAATCTCCCAAGACTGTAACTGTTCAATTCGTGTGGTTTGAATTTACTTTATCATTGTTTATTTTAATTTCAACTCAATTTATCGCTTTGTGTCAAGTTAATCCGCGTATCCTTAAAACCACTTACAAATTCAATGGTTATCCGATTTTGAGGGTAAACAGTTTGGCGCCCATCGTGGGACTAAGGATAATAGTGGTTATTTGATACAAATCTCCATAACACACACTACTTTACACTTGTTCTTTGAAGTGTCTCTAATTTCAGGTTAAAACTCAAAATGTCGAACTCTCAATCAGCACCCCTACATGTTGACAATGAGTCCGGTCATCACGGTGAAAATAACAACGTATCGCCCGGTGACGAGGTACCGCCCGTTGATTCCATCGGAATTCCAGTCGCGGACCTGTTTGACGCTAAATCGCATGTGGCTATCCACAAATCTGCCTACTGACTTCGAGAATAGCGTCTGTGGTGGAGCCCGATCGACAGCTCAAAATACACAAAACAATGGGGGAGACGGGATCAATTTACGGATGATCTTCGAAATGTTATAGGCTCAACAGGCAGCGATAGCTCAATTACAGAACCAAAGCCACACACCAAGCAGAATTAAACTCGATCCACCCCGGGAAGTCACCCGCAGGGACGAACCGGTCGCTGAGAGGCCAAATGAAAACGAATCGAAAACTAACCCCGAGATCATAAAATGCTTGCCTACGTTCTCGTCCCCAGTAGAGTTGCCAGAGCTGTCACACCTCCTTTTTCTACCACCGGAAGCGGTATAGGGGAGTTTTTCCCAATTTAAGTGACAATCGAAACAGGATTATTTTATTTAAAATTCAGAGTCGCCACTTGGGATAATTGATGGTGTACCAAGTCACCAGTTTAAATCCCGAATCGAGGAAGTTTGACTCTATTTTGCAGTCTACAAAACACAAAATCCGGGTAAAGAATTCTGTTAACCCGGGAGAAGGTATTAGGCATTCCCGGGTTTCGTGGTTTTAGCATGGTCGCTCAACTATTATTATTGGCCTAATTATCTGATTTATTACATATTTAAAACCTATGTGCATTTACTTGTTTGTTTTCAAATATACATCGCAAACCACGCTACATGAAATGCACCTGCGGTTCACGACATGTCAATTTATTATTGGAATTGAAG